>NC_081343.1:61877480-62133935 GCF_029784015.1 Lycium ferocissimum
CAAATATAATGCTCCTTCCACCATGTTAATGGTTCTTCCTTTTTCTTCCACCATGTTAATGGCCCTCCCATTTTCTTCCACCATTTCATATATTAAATACATATGTATCACTATAAATAGAGGCATAAATTTTCATATGAAATACACTTGTAATACATTTTGGAAGAACAATAAAATCTCTCCTCTTTGTCACTCTATTTCTATGGTTTTCATCCTTTAATATTGTGACTCTTTTAGCTTCATTTTATAACATATAGGATATTATTGTGGAAATTTTTTTGTTCAAGGGATTAAAAATTACGATTTATCATGTAGGATTTCAACTAGTAATTTCATATTACAACTTTTGCAATTTAGGAATTAACTCACGTAATCCGTCCATCCTTGCAAAAGAGAACTCTTGACTACCTCTAGTCAAGTCACTAATACATCGAGATTAACTCTAGCCTAGTGTACCACTCAAACGCTTGTGAAGGTTCACTTCCTACAAGCAGCCTTTGAGAGTTCAACACTTTTTGATAACCTCCAGCCAAACACACTGATACACCTTGACTAACTCTAAACTACCTCTGCAAAACTACTGAGGATTTAGAGTACCTACAACAGCTTCCTTTTGATAAAAGTAAGTTTACAAGTTTAAGAATAAAAGAACAGAAACTTAACACTTCTAGGACTTAACACATTTTCAGTTGTAAAAGACCAGATCTTTGAATTTGTTGAAGCTTTATTCTTGAACACACCTTGACGCGTGGAGACTTGCACTTTTAGATCTGAACAATTTCTGAATTTTGCAAGAATCCAATTTTCACTTTAGCATGATGTTTGAATATGTAGAGAAAGAGTGAAGATGACAGCCCATAAAGCAACTCTGCTGTTGTATATAAAGCAACTCTGTTGTTGTATGCTGCTCTGTTGTACTGCTACAGTGGCAGCAGCTGTAGAGTTGACTGTACGACACTTTAGCAGATCTGATCTAACTGGTTCCTCGAGTGGGTTTGTTAAGTCATCAAAACAGCAAAACACAAGATAACATGGCTTATCATGATTATTGTTATTCGGTCAACTATTTTTGTACTTATATGTTTCGCATTTTATCCTAATGTAAGTTCATCTTTCTTTGGTAGTTGTGTTGTATTATAAGGTCCAGACAGAGAAATATGAAAAAGAATGAGGGCAATTGGTAATAACATTTGGTAGTGCGAGGACATAATTGTTCAAGGTTTCAGAGTGTAATACCTACTACACTGCTACTCCAATTAAACTTGAAAATGACACGTTTTTCTCAATTTTTATATACTGGCAGTGCTCTTAAGTTGAAGTTGTTTTCAGTTTGAAGTGCTTTATAATGTGTGATATTAGCGGCATTCAACTGTTCCTCTCATCATTATGGCGATTGGCACTTGAACCAATGTGGTAGTATCTACTCTTGGTCCTGTTTTTATTATATCAACAACTCGTACTTCCAAACTTTCAATATGCCATGCCAAAAGGCATGTGCAAATTCTCACAAAATTTCGTATAATAACAATTGTCGATATTAATACTCAAAACAATCCTTAATTTTCGGCCTGTACGTCAAATCGTGATATGCCGTTTTATTTTACGTTACAATATTTAATTGGACCCAAAGTTTTAAATGTAAATATAACCAATAAAATATATTAGTGATGATGGAGAAGAATATAAAAGTTATGGTGGAGAAAAGAGATCAAATATCAAGTTAAAATGTAAATTTATTCCTTACTTTCATTTTTACCCTTGGTCAAATGGGTAATAATTACAAGTTCCCAGTTTTCTTCCTTCTCCACTTTCTTTCTAGTGTAAACAAATTATAAAATAAAGGCTTAATACATAAACAGGCTCTTAAATTTAGCCTCGACTGTCAAGTATGCCCTCCAATTTAAGTGTGCATAAGTAGATACCTCAACTTATATAAAATTAAACAAGTAAACACAAATATTGACGTGGCACTTCCAAAATTTATGTGTCGCGTCAGTGTCATGCAAACATTTGTGTTCATGTGTTCAATTTTATACAAGTTGAAGTGCCTATTTGTGCACACCCAGTTTAAGGGCCTGTTTATGTATTATGACTAAAATAAAATTTCTTTTAACTTTCTCCACCATTGTGCTTCCTCCCACTTTTCTTTCCCTTCTTATACCAAACAAAAGTCGGAGAATATACATCAGCAACTACCTTTAATTAAACATCCATATGCAGAACACCTAACTCCTAAAGTCCATAACATGTGATTTACTGATGCCTTGTCTTCTTTTAAGTTGATAATAATACATATAATTAGGTATAGTGTTTTATAATCTATGTTCATTAACACGTGCTTTAGAATATACTATCAGTCGGGTTTTGGAATTTGGATGCCGTTTCCCCTATACCCCAATTAAGTCTTTAGATTAATCTTATCGAGATTCAAGATCTTATTTTTTTAAGAAATCGAACTAGTTGATTAGCCGAACCTATGGGCAATCCTTGCTCCAAACGGTCATAAGAGACAGTTTGACCAATGCAATGACATACGAAGTTGCGTGCCCACAAACTGAGGAAAGAAAAAAATATACAGCAAAAAAATAGTTTAGTTGTTAGGAATTTAATTTGAACAGCTAGGAAAAGGACAGGGACGAATGATGTATCCAAGATACTGTATGTAGAGTGGGCAAAATTGGAAACTAGAGGATTAAGCGGAATTAAAAAAGAAAAAGAAAAAAAGAGCTACGATGGAGGTTGATTGCACTTTCAATATCTGATGACACTTATGACTCTTAAGTAACTCATTTGGATAATGATTGTCGAAATTTCACGGAAATCTATATATAATATAAAGTTAGGCATAGATAAGGTGATGTGGCACCTCTCTATAGCCTTCATTTGCATTTATCTTTTTTCTCCTTTTTTTGGCATTTTTTCTTTCATTTCTCTACATATTCTACTAACTAAATGGACTAATAAAAGCCTTAAAAATTCCTAAAGTAAATACTATCTCTTTGTAATAAAAATCCATTACTGTTTTGACATCAACCACGTAGCAGGGACTAATAAAAGCCATTAAAATTTCCAAAGTAAATAGCACTTTGTAATAAAACCCATTATCATTTTGACTGAGTCAGCCACGTAGCACTAATTATAGATAAAATCTGTTTATAGGTAAGCCTAAATAGTGTCAATTATTACTAACTCTGCAACCTTTCATATTCTATTGTAAATCATTAATACCTATTACTGCTTAATTTCTTGAATGGTACTTATTTCACATCATTATCCTTTTATAACGTCAAAGTTAATAAATATATATAAAGAGAGAGGTAATAGGTGGAGGCTCATGGTTGATAACTTGTGAAATGGTGAACGCAAGCATGGATGGGGAATACTCAAGTCACTCAAAAATAATTTTGTGAACATGCTTTCTTTGGTCAGTAAGGTTTGATATGAGAAGTCTGCTACTTTTATTCGTTACATAAGCATTTCGTTTTTTTTCCTCTTGAATTTTTTTTATAAGAAAGCATTTTCACATTTATTCATTGTTCTGGAATGTATTTGCATCTTACATTTTCATAAGGCGTATTTTCATGCAGCTTTAATTTGGATGTGGGGACAGAACAATATTGCGCATAAATTCAAAATTCTCAAGCAATAGAAAAACATGAAAGAATATAGTTTCGAAGAGCACCCGGATGAGCGACGCCCTTTACTTCTACTTCTAACTAAAGGTAAACAACAGATAGAGCATACATCCATGATTTAAACTTTATGGGTTGATCTTTTTTAAGATTTTTAGCATTGAATCATTATATATTTAAAATTATGAATTCATGTCTACTATTGCAGTTTTAAATTTTTTACACATTATTAATTTTTGCTCTGCATCGAAAGTTATGGGTTCAATTAAACCCGTATCTACAATGGTACATCCACCCCTGACAGCAAACATTGCAAGCTAATAAAGAAGTCATTCCCCGATTGAATACTCTAATATTGTACTCTCTTTTCACTTTCAATTGATTATTGAGACTACCTTTTTTGTGGGATTTATATGCGATAGAGTAACTTTAGGATGTTTAGTCTGATTTTTTGAGGGAAATTAAAGGAACTTTTTCCCTATGTATTCTATTTGCTGGATAAGTGGCAGGTAATAAAGAGCGCGAAGGAAACAAAAAAAAGGGGGTTGGGGAAGAACAGAAAATAATGCTACCATATATATTAGAAAAAGATCCATAACTATTTGAAGCTAATATAAGGTTCAGCCTTTAATCATGTTGGGACGGAGGTGTAGCTCTATTAGCTTTTGGGCAGCTTTTTTTTTTTTAAAAAAAAATTATTGAAGAAATTTAGTAGAATTTTTGAAAATACTTTATATTTGAATAGCTTTTCAACTAAATACAACACTCGAGCTTTCTTTCATCGGAGTGTCCGTTTTGATTTCTTGAAAAGCACTTTGATTTCTTTGCCAACAAAAAAGATTCTACAGTTTTCAATTTTTTTCATGCACCTTATAACTTGAAGGAATGAAAGATTTATATTGAGAATATCACTAAATTGTCTTGCATTGGACAAGTAACGTACCAAAATTGACTTATAATTTATCATTTGCCAAATCTTGGTAATTATTAACTGATAAATCAATAACCAAGGTTCAAACCTTAAAAGTTAGAGATATTGGGATCAAAACTTGCTTTAAATAAGTTTTTATCAAGTACCATATATTCATATGACCTACATGAATTGATATCATCTTTGGTTTGGTCGAGGTGAGAAGGAAAAAAAAGGAAGGACGAATTGTCATGTGATTGTTTTCCTTTAAAAAGCTAAAGAAGAGCGAAGTAGAAGAGAATTTCCTATATATTCATTTAAGTTTTTATATTACTTAAAAATTAGACTAAGATGATAATATATATATCTGTTATTGATTGTGATTTTTGCCAAACAACTAACAAAGTAAATTATGAATAGTTTATGCAAACGAAGTTAATAAATGAATTTTTCTCTCCTTTGCACGTGAAATCACACATGATATAAGGGAATGAGACAGTCAAAATTTAGGTGAAGCAACGTGCTTTAATTATTTTTAAGTGAATAAATATTAATATTCATAATTATCGCGCAAAGCGCGGCATGTTCACTAGTTATTGAATATTTACGTGATGTATTATCATTCTTTTGTCTAATAAGTTATACTCCCTCCGATTAAAAAAAAAAAAGTCTGGCCGAAACACAACGCGCCAAAAATAATATTTACTCACATCAAAATTAGGTAATTTGACAAAATACCCCTAATTAAATACGTATTAGATTTGGTCACTTGACATTTAATAAGGGCAAATCTAGATAAATAAGGTTAATTCTTACTTGATTTGGTTAATAAATACTTTTTTTGAACTAAAAAATAAAGACTAAGTGAACACTCTTTTTGAATCTCATGGAATACTAATTTGTAATGATAATGACTTTAGTTCTTCCAAATAAAGTTGATGGCTCATTTTGTCTGAAAAAGTTGATGAACCTCATTCAAACTTGTAATTTGTGTTTATTATTGATTCTGTGAGATATAACCTATAGTTTATCATTTCAACAAAAATTGTAGTTTCTTAGAGTTATGTTTGGTTTATTTAACAACTTCCATGAAAACGCGTACATGAAACGATTGTATGAGAACATAATTATTTAAAAATAAAATCGTCAAAAGACAAGGATGTGTTATCTTTTTCACTTAAGTGAATCTTTCATGATTAACTAGAACTTCATAATAGTTAAGACTAAATTATAATTTTGAACTTTTAGTTACTCTTTCCACAAGTTTCAACAATTCATTTGTTATTTTAGTACTATACATTTGAAGCAATGCTGATGAGCGTAGAAGGTCAAACAACGGACTAGGCAAAGTCCAGAAATTGAATGTTATCCAGTCTTCCAATGGGCAATTAGCAGGAATGCCCTTATTTTGGGGTGGTCTTTAATTTTTGCCCTTCACCTAATATTATGAGGTTTGGAGTTCGAAGCCCGGTTTAGTAAAAAAAAAAAACGCAAGATAGAGTTTTGTAGCAAAGTTAGGCTTATTCGGGCAAAAGTTAGGCCTCAAGAAGAATTTTGAATACAAAACTCTACCTATAAGAAGAGTTTTGTAAGCCAGAATTAGGCCTTAGGCATAGTTTTGCAAGCCATCAGGCATAGTTTGTAGGCAAATTCTGCCTAGCGAATCTAAACCTCTGCCTTGCGTTTTTTTTTTTTTTTGGTCTGAGCAGGGGTTCGTATCCGGATTTTTAGGCGAAGGGCAAAAACTAAAGATTTCAAATTTGAGGGGCAAAAATTAAAGACCAGTGCTTTTGAAGGGCAATCTGCACAAAAAAATGTCTTCCAATTGCCAAGGCGAGTGCCCAATTTGGGCCTTTGGGGGAATTTGTACTTTTACTTTTTTCTTGCGCGGATTGCCCTTCATGTGGGTGGATCTGTTTAATTTTACATTATCTTTAAAGAACTTTTGCCCGCGTAATGCCCGGGTTGTGGATTCGAACCCCGGTATTTAAAAAAAAAAAAATCGCAGGCGAAATTCATCCTCGAAATAAAAATTGCATGGTGGAAATTACTTTTATCTTTGTGGGCATTACGTCGGTATTTGGTCCGGTATTTCAAAATTTCGAGATCGGTAATTGAAAATAGATACCAAATATTGAACTGAAAAAGTTCAGTTCGATTTGGTAAATCAAACTTCGATTTGGTAAATTCCGATACGATATTCGGGATTTACCATTCAAAAGAGAATCAATCAATAATCTACTATACTAGTTTTAAAATGAACTGTTCAATGCTCCATGAAAAAAACAATTCAATGCTTTGTACATAGCTTTTGAAGCAAAATATGTCATGCAAAAGAGCAGTGCTACTGATTGTAGTATGTCAAAGTACGTTATCTCTTTGGGACTGGGCAGAAGATTGGTGACTGCGTGAGAAGACTGAG
This sequence comes from Lycium ferocissimum, assembly GCF_029784015.1. Lineage (NCBI taxonomy): Eukaryota > Viridiplantae > Streptophyta > Magnoliopsida > Solanales > Solanaceae > Lycium > Lycium ferocissimum. The sequence goes on from NC_081343.1 coordinate 61,884,445, forward strand.
CAGTGACCAGATGATCGGTCTTTTAATATTGAGCAGAAGACGAGGGCTCTTTGCCTCTTTGGGACTAAGGTCTCGTTTGTTTTCATTAAGAATAAGACGTTTGAATCTGAATACAGATCTGAATATTAAGATGTACATTAAGATTAAGATGTCTAAATCTGAATACACATCTGAATATTAAGATGTTGTCTCTACATCTGAACACTGAATGATTAAGACTGTTTGTTTTCAATAACTGCATGTGCATAATTTCTCTTTTAAACATAATCAATATAAAATTCAAATAAAATTAGGAATTAAATATTATATCAATATAGTATTATAAACTATCTCATTTCAGCAAAATAAAATTATGTTTTTATATGAACTAATATTTCGAATATATACAAATAGAGAATGAATATTATGAAAGTGACTACTGACAAGGATACTCTTAACTTTTAGAAATTAAAATGAGTATATTGTAGTGTTGTCTCGTATGTACTTCAGCCAAAACGAAACAAAAAAATCAATTCATAAGCAAAATAGATGAAGAATAAAATGGCATGAAGATCTTTTCCAGACACGTGGCGGCAATATAATCACGTAATAGTAGTAGATACACATCAACCAAACAATCTGGTCGAATTTATAAAGGTTTAGAATTTTATCAGTTCAAAAGGAAAAAGTTTTGGTTGCTGATGGATAGTTGGAGAGGACAGAGAGGTGTAAAATTCTTTCGCAAGGCAGAAGACACTGAGGTGTGAAATATGGCGGAAATAAAGTCATATCTATTTTAAGAGTCTAAATTGTGTTCAGACTTTATTAAAAATCTATTTCATTCATATACATTCAGACGATTAAGAAATTTTTAAAAAGGAAAAAAAAATAAATATTTTTTGGTAATTTTGAATCAATCATTAAAATTCACGTAAAAATAAAAACATACTTAATACCAATACGGAATACTAATGATTAAGATTGATCATTCACGTTAAATGAAACAAACGGCCTAAGTAGTTAACTAGTAAGGACTGGGGTCTCTTTGTGGGCAGACAATTTAGTAGGGTCTGTTAATATTTGATGGGCTTTGAGTGTAGATAAATGGATTATAATTAGGATTTAGGGGTGGATCTTTAAATAATTTGGTATTTAGAAAATATCAAATACCAAACGGTATTAATATCTCGGACCGTTTTCGAACCCGAATACCGTACCAAATACCAAATTACCGAATCCCGAATTATCAAAATTCTCAGTTCAGTTCGATAATTCAGGTTTCGATTATTTATGCCCAGCCCTAGTGCCCATGCAAATTCTGAAGGCCAAAATTTAAAGATTACCATTTTGAGGGATAAAAATTAAAGACCACCCCAGTGAAGGGCAATCCTGCAAATTGCCCGTACTTTTATGGTTCAGATCCAGATGCTCATGGAATTGAATCTTGAATGTTGCAAATGTTATAAAATGGCCTTATAAATTAGAGAAAAGACATCATTTCCCCGATCCTCGAAGACGAAAAACTTATTTTAAGAATTAAACTTTTTTCGTATTTATTTACCCCCTAACAACTTTCGTTAATTAAATACCCCCGGATGACACGGCAAGAAAGTGTACACTTTCTCAAAAGCGCGTGGAGGAAAAAAATACCAAAAAATGATTCCACCGTACATACGTCTTCTTCTAATTGATGACAATTTATTATACTTAATTATACTTTTTTAATATTTTATTTTTCCTTTCTCTTTCTTCTTCTTCTAACCCCACCCCCCGCCCTCCTTCTCCCACCCACGTGCCCCCACCCACCACCCTTTCTTCTTCTTCAACCCACCCCCCTGCCCTTTCGCCACACACCAGTCCGTTTGAAGGGCAATTCGTGCAATTTCTTCATTATTGAACATTGCAATTTCTTCATTACTCACTGAAGAAAAACCCATCAACCAAATAGCTTATAGAATCAATATTTTACAGTTCCAATTGTTGCTTTTTATCATTTTTTTTTCTCAGAAAATTTTATTTTTGAAATTCTTATTTGGGGTTTTCATGAAGATATTCTTTTTCCATCAATCTAATGGAGAGATCTTGGTCCTTAAACATTTTTCACATTCTGCTTCTTTGGCTCTCTTGCCAAGGTTACTTCAACTTTTTAACAAATATGACAACAGTTGCCAAGTTGTTGGCAACTGTTGTTGTAGGTTCCCATTGGCCGATGTTGTTGTAGGTTCCGTTTGGCCATTGTTAGGGAATTTTCTTGCAGAAATGTTCATTGAAGGCTCCTGTGCTTTCTTTTCCTTTGTTTGAAGACGTATCATTTCCTTGTAATGTACTCTCTAAAATAGTTTGGGCAGCTTTTCAAGGAACTTGATTTTTGCTGATGCTGGGCTTGCTCTTTTTTCCCCTTTTCCAGCTCAATTTCTTATTTATCGTCAATTAAAATAAATAGTCTTCGTCTTTATTTGCGACTTTTCAGTTACAATATTTCACATATGGGTGTTTCAAGAGCGAGGCACATGCATTTCATTCTCTTGCCAAGGATCACTATAAGAAATTCAAAATGGTAGTAATTTTCTAGAATGTGAAAAGTATTTGCAGGAAAAAAGATTATATACTGAAGCTAAAGATTTGAACAGGGTGTGAGGATATTTCTTGAAAGATTTGAGGAAAGAGAAAGGATACTTCAGTGGTGGGGAAGGTTGGCGGCGGCGGCGGCGGTGGTTATGGAGGTGGGTGGAGGTGGAAGTTGCCGGGGGGGGGGGGGGTGGGTTGAAGAAGAAAGTTCAGTGAGTAATGGGGGTGCTTCAGTGAGTTCAGTGAGAAATTGCACGTCGTGGGTTGATGGGTTTTTTTTTTTTTTTTTTTAATTATTGTTTAATAAAATAATAAAATGGGAAAAGAATGAAGAAGAAAGAAAAAAACTAAATAAATAAAAATAATTTAAAAAATATTTAATGACGCGGACCGATCATCGGTAGTGGTGAGCAACCTTAGATCTCAACTGGCCCACGTATGCTAAGGGGTATTTAATTAACTTGAAAGTTGTTAAGGGGGGTAAATAAATCTGTTTAAGTTTAGTTAACTAAACCAAGTTTTTCGATTGAGCTCGCGCTTAAATGATGTCTTTTCTCTATAAATTATTCAGTCAAAACTATCCTGTCTGTTCTTGTTTTCCTTTTAACAATTCTTTTTGGACTAGGGGTGTGTTTGGTATGAATGGAAGATATTTTCATGAAATTTTTCTTATTCTAAAAGATGAGTGATTTCTTAAGCAAGCAATAACATTACTCCTATCTCATAAGCATTAAGACAAGACTCATCTGATTATGGTAATATCTGGTTTTATTACAATATAGTTCATGGATTGAGCCGTTCAGTTAAAAGTGGAATTTACCTTTCACGTGCGTCACGACTAACGGCGTTATTTACCACCAAAACAAAACCAATTCATTAATTACTGTAAAAGAAAATAAAAAAAGGTTCATCTCTTTCTTCTCTGAACATCAACATCAACATTGCCACAAAAATCGGTCCAAAATCCAGATTGTCCGAAGAAACCCATTCTCTTCTCTTCTTCATCAGAATTTCACAATAACAACAATGGTCGTTGAAGCTCATCAACTATTTCTTCCAAAACCCCCTTTCTTTTCTCCATCTTTCCCTTCTCCACCCCCTCACTTTTCTTCTTTCCTCTTTCACCCTTCTTCTTTCTCTTTAGCTCTCTTCCATTCCGATTCCTCTATCTCTCTCTACCCTTCTTTCTCTCTCTCTTCCTCTTTCCCTCCTCCTCAAACCACCGTAACGCCGCCCATCTCCGCCGCCACCTTCCTCCTCCTCCGTAACCCTAACCCTAATACCCTCTTTCTCATCTCATCTCCTATTTCAGGCGGCTCTTCCGTTCTTCTTCGTTTCTATATACTTAACACTGCACGGAAAAGCTTTACTCTTGCGAAAGTTGTGTGTAACCACAGTGATTTGAAGTTTGATGAGAGTAAATTAGGGGTAGTTTTTAGGGTTTCACATGGGGTTTCAGTGAAATTGGTTGGGGATGTTAATGTATTTGCTTTGTACTCTATTTCGAATGGTAAGATTTGGGTTTTTGCTGTGAAGTATTTAGGGGGTGAGGTTGTGAAATTGATGAAGTGTGCTGTGATTGATTGTTCTTTACCGGTGTTTTCGATTAGTGTTTCGTTTGGGTACCTGATTTTGGGGGAGGATAATGGGGTTAGGGTTTATCCTTTGAGGCCATTGGTTAAAGGAAGAGTTAAGAAAGACAAGGGTGTGGGTAAGAAGAGTTTGAATGGTGGGTTGGAAAAAGATAAAATGGAGATTAAAAAACTACCTTTACGAAACGGGATGAATCATGGGATTAATGGAGTTAATGCTGAGATATACGAAACGGAACTGAAGTTTCCTTCCAATGTTGTATTGAATGAAAGGATTGAGAGCCGCACTGAATCAGGTGCTGGAATACTTTCTGGTTTGCTGTCCTTCCATAGCTGTTATAGAAGCTTAGCGTAGAGACTCCATGTTTTTTTCAGTAACTGTTTCATTGCTTTTATATTGCAATTACGTTTGTGGTGGTAAATGTAGTATTGTTAATTGCAAAAAGATATGGATCACTTAATCCTGAATATGGGATCTGTACATGTATCTATTATATTACTCACATTTCTACAAGCATATCCCTGTATAAAAATAAAAATTGGGTACAATCGTAGTGTTCCTCTGGGCAATTAGTTCTGTAAAAACTTGTCTGTGTACTGTGTACTCTATGTAATAGCAAGACTTTGGTTGGTATTTCGTGTACACGTCGCTTGGAGTAGTTTCTACATAGAAATAGCTGCTTAGAAAGTTCAATTACAATGAACAGGGACCTGCTATTTATGTGGCAACTTTAAGCTATTCCCCTTGCACAAGGAAAGACCCATAACTTCACAGTCGCAGGGTTTGAGTTTCTTGATTGTCTTCAAAATAGTACGTTCTTAGTAGGTTACGTAAATGACACCCTATTAGATTAGTCTGATACGAACAATGTCATGAGTGAGCAAATTTGAGCCTTAAGATATGTGTCGTAGTCTCGTAGAAATGTAGATGTTAAGATGGATGTGCAGATATACCAAATTTGACAAAATTAGAGATGATCACATCTGTTAGAGAGCACAAATAACACCCGTAGATGATAAAATGAAAGGTCATCTAAAATGGTTTGGTTACTCGTACGAGGTCTTCATATGCGCTGACCATAGCTGCAATGATATAATGATTAGAAATGATAAAAGAGGACAAAGTAGATCTAAGATCAAATGGAGAAAAGTTGGCTTAAAGATATCCAATAGATTGGATTGAAGCAAATTTAGCTAAGGACATAATACAATATAATAAAAGGATCCATATAAACGATACCAACTAATTATGATGAAGGTTTAGTTGTTGTTATGCTTACATCATGCCGGGTGTTCGTGAAAGAGTGACTTTATTAGATACATGTATATCCTTTTAGGGATAAGAGTGAGTTTGACACAATGTCTAGGTTTAGAGAACTTTTAATTTGTATAAATGAAATGAACCTGAACAGAGCAGAATGGATACGGTGGATTCTTATTGCTAAATGTCTTCTCAATCTATTTTGCGGGAGTAGCTTGTCTTCTGTAAATAATATTGATCATTTTTCTGATTTTCCTAGCTTCCTGATCTTATGTTAGAAAGCAATCATGTAATGGAGCAAACTTTCACTTTTGTATCTACCACACCTTCTTGATGCCATCAATGAAACTACTTACTTTAACAAAGAAGAAAAAAAGGATTATTATAGCACACCCCAAATAATTTGGGATTGAGGTGCATGATTGGTACTTGTAACTGAGGTAGTGTTTTGTTTGTCTTACGGTCTTACCAAGGTTATGGCTTTAATTTATGTCATGATTTCTCTTTAGATGATACACTTCCTCCTCGTCCTATATGGATCTCCATTTTCCCCATCTGAGAGATACATTTAATGTCTTGGAAGCTAAGTACATCCTTCTGTCAGAAAGGTATCATCAAAAGTGAAGAAACTAAATAAAACAAAGCTTTTGCGGAAATGATCTGACTTAGTTGCAGTTTCGGATTAGCCTATTCGCATTGGGAATGATGGTGATGCTTTCTGATTCTACTTTTTACCTGCATGGGCACTAAGAGTATATTATATCGTGTTGCGTAGATGTTTAAATTTATATATTTTTGAATTGTGAAAGGTTGAAGTAGTTACTTACAAAGATTACTTGATAAAAAAAGTGGTAATCTAGAAAGATGTTAATTCTACCTCGAGATAATGTGAAGTAGTGTTAGTTATATAATATAGATGGGCTGGATCAATAGATGGGTCAATGCCCAACCCTGCCCAAAGCTTGCTTGGGCTAAGATGGGCTAAACGATGGGTCATTAACCAACCAGCCCAACTCAACCCACGTTTTAAACATTTTGAGAATCTAAAAATATTGATATTCTTTAGTTGCAAATATTCTCTCACTCATGCTTTTCCAAATAAACGGCTTTTTCAAAATCAAATCTAAATACTTTTTGGAAATAGAGAAATAAAAAAAATAAACAAAAATTATTTTAAAAAAATTATAATTTTTTTTTAAAAATATTTTAAAAACTAAATAATGATTAAAAAAAGTTAATCATGTTTTGTAGCTTTTATACTTTTGAACGAAGGGCAGTTGATGAGTCAGTTTGGGCTGATGATTTGTGATGGGTCAACTTGGGCTAGCCCAAATCACCCCATCTTCAAAATCACTCTATCTCAAACCCATTAAATCCTGGGCTGGTCAAATGGGTTTGGGCTAGTTTTGCCACCCCTAGTTATATTTGGCTGAATTATAGGAATTAGGATGTAGAAAAACTTCCCTTGAAAAATATTAGTCATATTTTATTAGATGGATGAGAAAAGAGAGTAGGTCAATCATTTTTGGATGGCGGGAGTAAATTCCATGTTTCAAAAAATCAACCAACAGGTTAGGTTGCAAAATTTGCTCTTATCCCCCATCTTATGACAGACCCTGCCTAAGGAGAAATAATACAACACAAGTATGACACCTGGGTTTGTGTGACGTCGCCGTGAAAGTCGTAGAGAGGTGTGAATTAGTTAAGCTAATGACTCTTCACCAAACATTAGTTAAGCTAATAACTGCATGAAGATTTTTCCCTAATTCAGTTCTTTGAATTTTGATGCAAACCACTTGGTGTTCCATTTCTTGTCCTTTGTTCCTCCTACTTTGTTTCTTTCACCTTCTCAAAGATATGAATGCACGACAAGGCTTGTAGGAGATTCCTATATTTATTTCCAGTGAACCTTTGTCTGTACTGATTCCTGTCTGATTCCATTACCATTTCTCTTTTTCACTCCTATTGGGGTGGTTTTTGTCTTTAATCTTACTACCAAGGTGCCTCGGTTGTGTTTGCTATTGTAGAAATGTAGTTTGATATCATTTATAACTTTCTTTAAGTGTTCTGTGATTTCTCCATCATGTTAAAATCTTGAAGCTCCAATTTTCATTCCCTACAGCTGCTGATTGTGCATTCTAACTTGCAGCAAAGTTAAGATCTGTGAGACTCAGACAAGATTCCAGAGAGGGGATTGCAAACTTTGTGGCGTTCAAGAACAAGGATGATATTTCCGAGTCAATGAAGATACCAGCTAAGTCAGCAAAAGCAATTAGCATTCAGGGATTATCTTCAACCAAGTTTCTGATCTTGGACTCTGAAGGAAATCTTCACCTGTTGTTCCTTGCAACTTCTGTCCATGGATCAGAGACTCCTTATCACATGAAACAGTTAAGTCACAACATGAAAGTTCGAAAGCTTGCTGTTCTTCCCGATTCTTCTACAAGTATATTCCCATCCTTTTCAATTTAATAATGTTGTGTTCATTATTATTTTTTTTTTGGCGACATGCCGACATAATCCTATGTTAATTTGTTGATATCTTGCTTCAGAAATGTTTATAAAAAGGTGATGTCATAGACTATCAGCTTTCTCTGTTTTTGTAATGCCATTGGAAGTCCTTTTCAGGATCACAAACTGTTTGGATTTCGGATGCACTTCATACTGTACACATGATTGCGGTGACGGACGTGGATGCTCCTGTCAATCAAACTGACAGCAAAGACCCTGCAGAGAAGCTTGTACAGACCTCAGGTATAGTTTTCCATGTATTATTATGTTTCTAATTTAGGAGAAACATTTTATACCATGAATAATGCCTGTAATATTTCTGATTCTGTCACCTCTTAAAGTGATATGTAAATCCAAATATGCACTCAGTTCAAACTTTGGACGGTGTTTTTGCTTGTACGATGATATGTATCGGTGAAGAACATTCATTTGTTTATTTACGATTAGCATCTTTGTATTATCAGCTCCTTTTTTGCCATTGCTAATGCATTTTGACTTGTAATCCAAGTGGCATTTGGGAGGGTACATGGTCAATTTCATTAACTTCCCAAGGTGCATGCCTATGTCATGATAAAAGTGCCTTCAAAGTTCATTAATACTGCATTTGTCTGTCATCAGGTGATTAGTGGTTTGGTTTTCAGTGAGCATCATTTCTTTTAATCTCCAATGATAATCTGGCCAGAAAATCCTGGTCTTCTTTTTCTACCCGAATTTTTTGGATGTTCTGGAGTATAATCTTCTGATCTTTCAATTAATCCGCATCATGTTTATTCAAAATCGCAAATGTTCTTTTCCTTGAGGCTATTTCAAGTGGGATGAATTAATCTCATTAAACATTATTGGTCTTCTATTAGCACTGTTTATTTACCTTTATCATATGATTATATCACTCCTGATCTTCATCTATAAAGTTAGAGCTATTAGCAATTTAAGTAACTGTTGTCTTCTTTTACCTTTATGTAGTTGTGCAAGCAATATTTTCCAGTGAAAAGGTCCAAGAAATTGCAGCTTTGTCTGTGAATACAATATTGCTTCTTGGACAAGGTATGCACAACTTAAATTCTATCCGGACATGCGTCCCTATATCTTATCCTACTAATGGAAAGAGTCAAGAATCCAATCAAGTTAGTTAGCGTGCTTGAGAAAATGCGTATAGTGTCAATTTCAAAGTTAAAGTAACATGCTTGAGGTCATACAAGGTAATTCTTTCATGTGTGTGACTTTTTTAATATTAATTGACAACATATCCCGCCTGTCTAATTTTTGAGTTACATTGTTGGAATGGTCAGTTAACGTTTTAAATATTAATTTACAGCACCCTGCCGGTATAAGTTTTTGATTTATATAGTAGAAGCAATAGCCCTAAACATTGCAGTCATTGGTGGAAAAAAAGCTCTATTATAAAGAACCTTCTGATCACGCCCTCTGTTAATTGCAGGAAGCATGTTTGCATATGCAATTTCCTAGCGATGCTGAGTGGTTCTTTGTGGTCAGTGAATCCTCCCCTTCATTAGAATTTTTGTTCTACATACTTTGGATTCTCAGATAAGGCAATTTCTTAGGGGCGTAAACCAGAAATTCCTTATATTGATTGGCGGCAGCAAGATATTTTACATGAGAATCTTTACACATCAATATCAAGTTAATTTGTTTGCTCGTCCAAAGAAAAAAAATTATGTTTTTTAAAGGTAACAGTATATTATTAAAATTTTCCAGCGCAAAGGCTGTGCTGGAGCCATATTTATAGATCAGAAGTACAACAAAATAAATCCTTTATCTTCTTACAAGAATTCAACGATATCTAGTAAACCCTCTACATCTTCGAATAGTTCTTCTTTGCACCAAAAATAAAATAACCACGCGCAGTTCATCTTGACTTTCTGTGTAGGGCTGCATTTCCTTCACAACACCTCGAATTCCTTTCCCTCCACACAGTGCACCACCACACATGCTGGGATTGAACTCCAACGTCTATTCTGCTTCACTGTTGTTCCTCCCATATTGTTCTAGAACTCCAGGAGATCTCCAGTGTACTTCGGCATAGCCCATTTAATTCCTTTCATACTGAGAAACAATTGCCACAGTTTATCAGTGACTTCACAGTGAATGAAAAGATGATTGGTGGTCTCAGATCCCTTCCGGCATAAAAAGCATCTAGAGCATAACTGTTAACCCTGCAGATTTTCTTGTGTCAGGCATGCCTCTCTAACAATCAACCATATGCTGAACAGGCTACCTTATATTTAACGCTCCATATATGTTTCCAGGGCCATATGCATTGGTTTCCAGTAGCATTAAAAACTGGTAAGCAAGATTTTGCTCTGAATAAGCCTCTTTTGATGTTTACATCCTATTGTATCTTCGTTAGCTGTTGTACCCCGAAACTGCTCCAAAGCCTTAACTAGCTCAGCAGCCTTGCTCATTTTCCAGTCATTGAGTAGTCTTGTGAACTTTAAGTTCCATCCCTGCTGTCTCCAGACCTCATGGATAGTTGCATCAGGTTTTGGGCTAAACTAAATAGGTCAAGATGTTGCTCATTTAATGGTTTGTGTACTAACGATGTGTCACTCCAGAAAGATATTTTCCTTCCACTCCCAACCTTATAGCTTGTAGTAGCAGCAAAACCAAGCCAGAGTCTCCTGATTATTTTGCAAACACTAGCACCAAAAGCTGTTATGACTTTTTTTGGTGCACCAATGACCCCTCCTGTCCATACTTTATACTGAAGACCCTTCTCCATACGGCTTGATCTTCATGGAAAAATCTCCATAAGCAAACTCTCGTTGTGTTATCTCAGGTTCCTTATACCTAGGCCCCCCAGTCTTTTGCTCTGCATCAAAATACTTCATTTCATGATTTTCAGTGCGTTATAAATTAAATTATGCACCCTTTAGCTTTTGAAGATATGGAAATATAAACCTTTTCTTTTTCTCTCCTGTCCTCCCCCTCTTTTTTTTTTTTTTTTTTTTTTTTTTTTTTTTGTGCTGCATTGCAGGTCATTCATGTTTCACATTTGGATAGACAAGTATTGCCTGTTGGGTGGTTTTGCTGGAGTTCTCTTGTGGGAGGAGTAAGTATTAGAAGTGATTTATATATTACAAACGTTCTTTCTTCAACGTTTCAAACTTTTTAATGTTCATTAGTTTCACCTGGTTATGGTACTTCTTTTGTGGGTATTGAGCAGTCTTTGAGCTGCAGTTCTTAATATCTATCAAATGGTTCATATCAAGTGAAGGAGGCTGAGCTCTTGGAGTAAGGATCTTGATCTTTTCTCATTCTTTCTTCTAGATGATAAACTTCTCAGTATCAGGAGAGATTTAGTAAAAAGTTCGATAAAGTTTCAGGGTTCAGAAGTATTTCGTGAAAGACCAATTGTGAAGTTGGATGTTTGAGGGGGCAAGCATTGTGTAACATAATCTATATTCCCCACAAATTATTTTCCTGTAACTTTTTAATGCCTCTACAAAATATCGATTGCATTGGAACATTACCGAGACTGAATGCACCTTGAAATTGATAAATGCCATGTTTGTGAAGTATGTGTGCATGGTGGCATGAGTGATGGATTGAATAACTTTAAAGACCTACTACTTTTATATGGTGGATTCTAATCTGGTTCTGATTTCATTATTTCTTGGCTTGTGAATAAATCGAGTCATGTGTTGAAGTAGACAATTAGTTTTTTTTAGGTTTCATATTCTAATCTCTTGTGTACTATTTGACACACCATATAATTAACACCATATAATTAATGCAGCAGAAGTAGGTTGTATAAGAAACATACTCAATACCTTATATCGTGTTTTTATTGGCAGTGAAGCTATTGAAGGATCTGACTAGTGGCTGTTGGGCGAGGTCAACTCTTTCAGCAATGATGCCCGCTGTGCTGCATGGCTTCCATTACTGCAGAGATCAAAGTGCATTGTAACCGCTGAAGCCACATGTCCGATGATACAACTGTTGCATGTGTTCCTGGTCGTTGTTACTGGAATTCTCAACATTGATGGGGTATGAGACCAACCATCCATGTTAAGATGTGTGGTAAGAGGGCTTCTGCCATTATATTGGTCTAATATTGGCTTGTTTTTGGGAATTTAGCTTGTGTCTGTAATAAGCTTTGCTAGAATTATGCTTTGTTGGGATGAGGTTATGTTTTTCTGATACCTAGAGCTGCGTGATTAAGCTTCATAATTTGTGAGACTACCTCGTTATTTCCAGACCTTAGATTATGAAATAAGAACTAAGAAGTCTTTAGCTTCTTCACCGCTAATTGTAGTAGAGAATCAATCATCTCAAGTATGTTAGTCAGTGGGGTAACTATTTTGCTTCAACGTTCTATATCTTTACTGCTATTATCTTGTCTCTCTAGAGTACTATAGATGCTGTAGAACTCAACTTGGCGACTTAAGTGGGAATATAAGATTTTGTTTTCACCCTTTATGGCTCTTCACAGCTGTTCTAAGTTCTGTACTCGTATGCAAGTTAATTGTGATTAAGTTTTTGCTGGCTGAGGATCATGGCTAGGCATTTACGAGTCTCCTTAGTACTTTAATTGTAGCCCTCCATTTGAACTTTATCCCTCGTCTTCTCGACATTTTCAAAAGTTGAATTTTCCCTTTTCTTTTTCTTTTCTGTGGGGTTTTTTTTTTTTTTTTTTTTTTTGTTTGGGGGTGGGGGGGGGGGGGGGGTCGTGGAGGGCCTTGGTTGAAACATGTAGATTTCATTGCTGAGAAAATGAAGCTTATAAACTGTAACTACCTGGTAGAATCATGTGTTACCACTTTACAATGAAAAAGCAAGGCAGAATGGTCTAGGAAGCTTATAAACTGTAACTACCTGGTAGAATCATGTGTTACCACTTTACAATGAAAAAGCAAGGCAGAATGGTCTTGGACCCCCCCGAACTTGTCAATTTTTATTCAGTGTACACCTAAATTTTACGTTGGCCTAATTACCCCCTCAACTTGAAAATATGATAGCCTGGACCCCCATAGGCGCTGATGTGGCAAAGAGCGTGGATACACTCTCTTTTAGGCGCGTGGAAGGGTGAAAAATTGAAAAATCAGCTTCCAAATGGGGTATTTTTCAACTATTAATTGCTACATAATCAATATAATGATTTTATTTGATCCAATTGTATTTCTGATTGGTTTTTCTTAATATACATTGCATATTTTACCCCAATTGTGTTTTTTTCTTTTTTCGATATGATGATTATTTATTTCAGCTATGTATTTTTTTTCTTTTTTCGGATTCAAATCTAAATAACTTAGTTGAAAGTTTCAACTTGAAATTCTATTTATTTTATTCAAATAAAAATAAGGTTTAGCAAAAGTAATGAAGTTTAAACGGTGTATTTTTACAAAAATATTGTGTATTTTTCTTTTCATGCAAGTACTATTTATTTTAACTGTGCATTATTTTTTTCAGGTCAAATTCGTAAAATATTTGGTTAATATTTTATTTGATTTCTTTTTTAGATTCAATGGTTATTTGTTCTTGCTGTGTATTTCTTCGTTTCCTGGCCAAATATATAAAAATAACTTGATTAGAATATCATTATCTTTAGGCAAATAAAAAATTATAGTCAAAATATTTTCAAGTTCTTTTTTTACAGATTTGGCCCGAAAAAGATGATTTAAATAATTGTTGAACTTAAAAAGTAAAAAATATATATTTTATTCTTTAAAAAATGCCACATGGACAAAAAATTCATGTGGTAGCGCGTGTTGACCACCTCCATGGGTTGTCAGTGTTCAGGGGGGTCGTGCCTAGCATATTTTCAAGTTTAGGGGGTAATTAGGCCAACGTAAAGTTTAGGTGTATACTGAATAAAAATCGACAAGTTCAGGGGGTCCGATCTATTCTGCCGAAAAAGTAATGGAGGCCTTTGTTCCTTTTTATCGGGTTGCTGCTGTTCGAAGTGTGGTCCCGGTGAACTGCACGGCAAAGATTCTTCAGACATCAAGTCTTTATCTGTCTTTTGGCTATAAACAACTGAACAAGTTCGCGTAAAATCACTGTTCAAAATTTGGGACAGAAAGTAAAAGTTGGATTCCCATTTCCACTCAAGAGTTGCGAGCGTCAAATAAATGATTTCTTTGACTGGCATCATGGCCCGAGAGCTACTAATCCAATCTAAGGTGTATGTTTACATTTTTTTGTGCGGAGTGCGCTTCTTTTGGGGTGATCTTTAAATTTTACCCCTCATATTTATGGTCTTTAAATTATGTCCTCATATTCTTTGGCTTTAATTTTTTAGCTTTCGCATTCTGTTTGAAACAATGCCCGAAATCGTGAGGTTACGAGTTCGAACCCCGCTCAAGATAAATTAAAAAAAAATCGCAAACAAGGTTTGGGTCGCGTGTATCTGCCGGACCGATACTTTTGTTAAGGAATTACAAATTTTATCTTGGACCGCATACTCATGCCTTTTATGGGCGGACTTTCAGCATAAGTATGTCGGGTCCCAAGATAATTTTGATAATTTCTTCACAAAGTTATGCGGGGGTGGGGGCATACTTTTAATGGGCAAACTTTTATGCGGATCCTAAACTTTGTGAAGGAATTATCAAAGTTATGCGGACCAAGATACTTATGCCAAGTCGCCCATATAAGGCATAAGTATGCGGGTCCGCATAACTTTTGAGAATTCCTTCACAAAGTTATGCCGTGGGGCATACTCTTTTAATGGGCAAACTTTTATGCGGATCCGGCATAAACTTGTGAAGGAATTATCAAAGTTCTAGGATCCAAGCATACTTATGCCAAGTCTGCCCATAAGGCATAAGTATCTGGTCATAACTTTTAATTCCTTCACAAGTGTATGTTGTTGGGGGCGTAATAAATTTAAACTCTGCATTGCGAATTTTTTTTAAAATTTTATTTGCAATGGTTGAACGCTAATACTACGGGTTTTAAGCCAAGAAGCGAAAATTTAAAGATTTCAAATATGAGGGCAAAATTTAAAGACCACCCCAAAAGAAGGGCAATTCTGCGAATTGCCCGTATGTTTATGAGTTCAACTTTATTATTATTGTTCGTTATTTTTTTTTTCGAATAATGTATATGAAAAAAGAAATTTAAAATCATGCAACTTACATTCATTACAAAATGAAAAAGTGCGACAGTCGAAAATGATCAACATCTTTTTTTTTTTTTTTTTTAAGGATCAAATGTCTCAAAGAGATAAGACAACTGAATTTCTATCAAAACTGCCAATGAAAATCTACCTTGCATGTACGTGAGAAAAAACCTGACAATGACTATGTGCCACAAGATGATGGACCTACTTACTACGAGCCCCCCTAATTATTACGAGGATGATCTTGACATCGTCACATGTATTTATGGATGTCCACTCACCCAACTACAATTTATTTATTCATATCAGTATCCCTCTATTTCAATTTTATAATATGCCACTAAATTTTATCTTCTCATTATATCCTTTATTCGCCTCTCTTTCAACAAAATCTTTCCAACCCACAATGAAAATAACCCAAGACAGAGGAACAATGTTGATTAAAATTTTTCCCCTCTCAAATATCTTTAAGGTTGTGGCCATCCATTGGATTTCCTCGCCAACACATATCCTTATTCGAATGAAACTTCCTTGAATTAATTATATTAATTTTGCATAATAAAAAAGACTGACTCCTCTTTTGAACTTTTGAATATAGGCGGGTATCTCCACTTGTCCCTTTCAATGTTGGCTGCTTCAATTACAAAGCTTTGCGAGGTTATTATGAAATATCCAAAGATTAAAAAATGCCATGAATTTAAGACCATTCTTTTTAATTGGATTGCAAAAAAATGAGATGAAATATCATATTCTTAAAATCTTTTTCTCGAGATGAGTTTTTAACACCTTGGGCGTTCAAAAGCTTAGTTGTTGAATTACTGTCGTTTTTATTTCATAGCATTATTGAAACAAGATTTCCAAATAAGAAACTGACGGTAGAATTGGGTCACCACAATTTTGAATTCTTTCTCATAAAAGAAGGCTAACGGCCTCTGTCATTTGCTCGACTTCAACTTAGCATATTGGAAGAGTTGACTTAGCTTGTTTAACTAGAATTGAGTAAGAAGGTTAATACATCAAGATTAATCACGCTCATCTACAGAAGGTTAGGTGAATCAACCTAAACTTATATTATTGTAGCAAGTATCAAAACAGACCACAGTGCATGTCCCTATTATATAGTATCATTTCACACCCCTAAATTGGGAATTGAACAGCACAACGGTGACCCATCAAAAAATGGGAGATGAATAATTGATCAGTAAGGGTTATATTTACCTACTTTGTTGCACTTAATCACCAAACTTCCCTCCATTTTTAATGTAAAACCAATATCAGATTAGACTTCTCCTTTTTTATCTTCAGATAAGCCAAATATTCATTTGGCCCACTTTTCACCCTCATAATTTTTCTTGTTTTTATTTATCTAAAATTTGTGTTCAAAAGAGGTTGTGGGTTGCTGTCAAACAGGAAATTTAAATTTGAAATCTCTGAGGCTTATTTTTTGGAAGTTACTCGTTCAGCAACTGCTCTCTTTAGCATCTTTTTGCTGATTCTGCAGGCAAAAGATTTTTGAAATTTATATAGCCTCCTTTCTTTTTATTAAAAAGAGAACAGCTTTTTAAGTCCACACCAAAACTCCATCATCATGAAACTAGAAACTAGCATGGAACAGTCACCTAATATTGGAAATTCAAGAAGGCGAGATGATGGAGACTTGAACTTGAGAGAATGGTCTCTTAAGGCCAAAATTAGCAGAGAAAAAACCAACTCAAGAAGATTCTCAGCTTCTTATATTACGAGTTTTAGAGAAGATGTAAAATCCTTTAGATCAAACATATCCATTTCCAGTACTGCTTCTTCCCCTGGCTACACCTTAAGAGGTAATAAAACTACTTCTCCCATTTTCCTTCCTCATCATTGATTTATAGTATTTCCTCATAAAGTTTCAATCTTTTTTTACAGAAGAAATTGACCCATCAACGTACTCTTTTACCAATGCCCTTAAAGGTGAGTCCTTTACAATTCAGAGGCGAATTCAGAATCTAGAGTCTTGAACCAACAGAATTCGTCATAATGATGATGAATGACATTTTTATTTTTCAACTTCATAGAATTTTTGGTTTGTTTTTGAGTGCAGCATTGCAGGCAAAAACAATATACAGTTGGGAATACATGTCATCAGATGGATTGGCTCTAAATTCCAAGTGGAATGAAGCTGAGAAATATATCTGCAATCCTTTATCAGGGGAAGTTCCTTTGGAATGTTTATCTGCAAAAACACTAAGTGCGAGATCATTTCGACAATTAACCAGCAAAATCACCATGTCTGCACCTCTAATTTATCCTTCTCAAATTCAGACTCGACAATTCCCATCAAAACCTCCTACAAAAGTAGTACCTCATTTGCCTAAACATGAACTTGAAATCCAAATTCCAAACAAAGGTATACACACTTGTTCTCTTTCCATTTCCTCAATTCTATATATAATGTACGTTAAATTATACTGATAGTGTAAGTTTTTTACACTGACTATATAATTCAAATCTTTAATAAAAAGAGTTTAGCTTAACCTGTTGGAGCAGGTAACTCACGGTACTTCCCAAGTTAGTAATCCCACTTTTTACGGACAATTACATGCAGTTAACTTATAAGTGACTTAATTGTGTAAAAATTCTTTCACGCTATCAGTGTATATAACTTAAATCTTTAATATAAAACTTTCTTTTTTCCCCTCACCACTCTGCTTTCTGACTTGTACATTTTTATTGTTAATTTTAGAGAAGGGTAGTGTTACTAGAGATGTGGGAACACAGAGTAGTACTCCAGCTAATTACTTAAGTTCAAAGAGTCCAAGTCCTGCTCGTACTCCATCCATTGAGGATAGATCTACAAAACGCTGCGTAGCAGATGCTGATGATTCACCTATGAGTATGACAACTCCTGAATCAAAATCTGAGGAACAGGTAATAAATTAAATATTGCTTACTTTCTATGAGAAATATCTTTATCCTTAAAACTGTTTCTCTATGATCAACTACTATAAGTATCCAAAAGGTGGCACGTTGCCTTATTTTGCCACTAGTTATGATGTTAACATTAGGAGTGCACTCAGTGCCAGAGCCATAAGTTTTATTAACAAGATTCAAGATATAAAGAAGTAAACACATGTAGAAGTCAAGTAGAGAATTCAATATATGAATGTAAAATTATATTGTATATAGAAAGTCAATTCAATATATGTATGTAAAAATTTCCTACGAAGAGGTCCGGATGAACCCCTTGTGCCCTAGCTCAAACCCTGAGTGTACCCTCTCTGAATGTTTAAACTTTTAGATGTGGTAGTCATCTATTTCAACATATGAAATGGTCGATCACAGGATTGACCCTAATTGTTTTAGTCCTAGACCTGAATATTACTTCAAATTTGCAGCTCAAATGAAATGTTTCTGAATAACTTTTGTTTTCTTCAGAGTTATTACTTGTTGAGTTTAATTTTTATACACTTACTGTATAAAAGTTTTTTTACATTATCAGATCATTTAAAAGATAACGGCAAGTACCTCTCTCTAATAAGTGGGATCAATATAAAATGAGACAAATCTATAACCTGCTATAGGTTAAAACACACTAATAATATCAAAATAGTAGTTGTGAGACTAGATTATCGAGATTGACCAAGTCGCATGAATTGCTATACTGAATTCTACTAGGTAGGTGGGGACTTTTGGTCCCTAGAGCATCGTTCAGCAAAAAGTACCATGCACATGCAAAAATCATATCATCACTTGCATTTGTGGGCACTTAACTTCTTGGAACCAGTGGCACATCCTAGCTTTCACTTTTTTCCCCTTCTTTTTATTTTAGTTTGATCCTCTTTTTCTATTAATGGTTATACAAGCTGTGGAAAAAGTCACTTTAAGAAGCCAAAAAAGTTATGTTTTCTCCACCGGAAAGATTCCTTAGGAATTGTCATCTTCTCAAGTACTTCTCAATAATTATATTCATGCAAGAATAGTTTCTTTCAAGTTCCATATCAACGTCCCCCTTCTAAATTTGTATTACTAGTACATTATAACCTATTATAACTGATTATTTGCTCTGTTTTCCATGTTATTGTACTAACTTGTTAGAATTGTTACGTGTTGTTATAGGCAATTTAACTTCTTGTGTAAACTAATATGCACTGTCGTCACTACAATTAAAGAAGTGAAACCCTCTCAAATTACCCCCTTTATCTCACCTTCTCATTTTATTATTTTTTGTGCTTTCCAGCTATTTTATTTGGCTATTTATTAGTGTAAGATTTATAAATATATCCTAAACAGCTTTAACATGGCCTAGTAACATAGTCCATTTTGCAGGTAAAACATCTTTTTCTTACTTTGAACCAGAAAATGTGTAACACAAGATTCATTATAGTAGGTTAGAGTTCCTTAATTAATACGTAGTACAAACTGAACAGCAGAAACGTGTCTTGTAGGTCCTACTAGCTTCGAAAATACATACTCTGTACTACAATATAATTGAGTGGTCAGCTGTATTTTTGGTGATGCAGTAGAAAGAATAAGCAATTTAATTTTAAATTTTAGAAAAATAGAGTTGAAGTTCTGTATATGCACTGACACCATAAAAGATACTTTTATTTACACAATCAGAGTTACTTATATTATATTAAGGGTAAATATTATTGATAACATTGATAGGTAACCTCGTGAAATGATAGTAGCTAGTTAACATGTTGTAATACGTTAAACTATACTAAGAGTAAGTTAAAAAAAAAATGTATATAACTTAAATACAATATTTTCTACACGAGTTAATTAATCAACTTCCCAATGGATGAAAGTCATGTTGATTGAGTTCAGAATCACAAGCGAACACAGATGCTGACAATGAATGTATATTTGTGTACGGGGGTAATGTTTTATAGGTGGAAGTGAAAGAAACAAGACGGAAAGAAGACACAAAAATAAATGAGGATGAGCAGCTGGAAGAGAGAAATAATAATTACAAGGTGATGCAACAGAGCAGTACTAATAGCAGCAAGTGCAGGCAAGGGTGTTTATCATGGAGGAGTTTATGTATGAGACAAAAGCAGCAGAGAGAGAAAAAACATAGTAAATCAATAAAGAAGAAGAAGAACATCTTTCTTTGCTATGTAAATGGATGCTAAATAGTAGAACACTATGTCCTTTGAAAGATTCTTTCTTTCCCTTATCTTACTATCACTTGTCTCTTCTCTATTTCTCTGTTGTGTTTCTCAGATACTACAAAATCTATGAGAGAAATGAGGAACATGAAAGTGCAATCATGAATGAATGCCAGCGCTTCAGAATATATAGGGTCATGGTTACTTCCTTTTTTATTATTTTAAAGATTCTTTTTTCCGTTTCTTTTGCCTTCTAGGTATGTTATGTACTTATGTTCTTTTCCTGGTAACATATGTTATTCGCTGTGTTCTAAACTAGAAAATAAATATGAACAGTAGTACGTTAGATCAAAACGAAAATATTTGGAGCCCACAAAATTTACTTTATGTCCTTAAAAAATGTAATCCCCTCATAGTATTTGATGTATTGGATTATATTTCTTCCCGTGATAGAAAAGGTGTGAGAATGCGTTTACCAAAAAAAAATGGCGCAGAAGAAAAGGAAAAATAATTTTTGTCCAAAATTAATCAATCGATCATCATTTGATCAAATCCGGAGCTGAGCGACCACACCGTGTTGTCTTTTTTTCTTTTATAAACTAGTGTAGAAATATTTTTCTATTTTATACTCAACAAATATTTCTCCTTTCTCCAATGTAACATCCCTTCATTTCCCGTTCACAACTCAACCCAAATTAAATGTCATGGTTCGAATCCATTCACATCAAAAGAAAACATATATAGTTCATATTTTTTTGTGATAGAGCTGACAGCTTGAGTATCACGTGCTTCCGTTAGAAACGAAAAATTATGTGCTATTGGCGTAGAATTCCTACGGAAGAATTATCTATTCAAACATACTGTTTAACCATGCATGTCCAAATTGCACGGTTCCTGGTTAACGTGAAACTGATATTATCGCCGCAGTCCTATTTTGGAAAGAATGGCTATGTTGAAAATTATCAAGCAGTTCACGTGAACATTGATTAGTCAACAGTAAAGAAAATAAAATAAATAGAGGAACACTTTTCATTGTTTTTAGTATTCCCTCCGTTTCATAATAAATAGAGGAACACTTTTCATTGTTTTTAGCTTTGGGTATACCCCTTAATTAAGAAAACTACTCATTTCTATGAAGTAAATATGTATATTTTTATTAACTTACCTTTGACGTAGCTATTTACTAGTTTTTTGGTAATATAAAACTCTCTTTATTTAAACAAAGATAAAATTGAAAGAACATTATTAATGTCTTCTTGATTATGTAAAACACACTATAAAAAAAACACATTCACAGTGCCTTAGCTATACAGGGGGTGTCAAAAAATCAAAAAGAGATCTTGAGATGTAACTTTCACTTTTAAAACCAACCTCTTTACATATTGCAAATTGAAGGAAACATGTATATTATCATTTGAAGCTTGAGAAGAGGATTATATGAAATCTATATCCAGTAACGCTTAATCATCAACAGCGAAAAACTCAAAAACTCCACTGAGGGAAATTGCACAGATTGAACCTTCTATTATTCTTTCGATGCATAAAGATAGCTTTTTGACAAGGTGTTCAAAGAATCTAAGAGCAGCAGAAATAGGGGATGCGATTATACCCAAACTAACGCATCGCATGACATCAGAACTCCGAAGTCAAGTATGCTTGAGCGATAATTACATATAAATTTTTATGATAATTATAACCCAATAACCTGGTACTACAGCATTAGTTAAGCTACTATGACATAAATTAAAATTCATTGATAGCACATATCCTAAACTAAAGATGTAACAGTTGGTGGGCCCAGTAAAGCATAGCGTACTTAAATATACAACTCTACTACTGTTTACTTGTTACTATTGAAAACAATAAAAACAACCAAAAAGAGAAATATATAGGAGGAGGAGGAGGACGTTATACATGCGGCTGGTCAGTTGACCTAATAACCTTCTTATCGAGCATTAATCCTGGTTTAGTGAACTAGGTTTAGTGGGACCTGCCCAAATCCCAAATTAATGGATATAGGGGCGTTTATTTACACTTGGCAAAGTTTTATTGGGAGAGTGGAGATAAGGTACAACATCATTTGGATCTTTCCGATTCTTTAATTTGTACGTCTTCCACATCTTTTATTTAGAGCCTGTTTATCTTCTAAGTAATCCCTGCATTAAATGGAACTGAGGCTGCTGGTACTTGCTGTTTTGTCTATCTATGAACATCTCTCCTACTCTCGGGGAATACCACTTTTAGCTCTTCTCTAAAGGTCATACGTTTTGTAACTGTCTTGTTTTATTACACACTCTCACAAACATATCCAATTATCCATGATCCTTTATCTGTTTAAAGGTGGAATAAAGAGTATCTGGAGACTGTAGCATGGAACTTTTAATATCCATGTTCCTTTTACAATAGTTTTGTAAGTTGATCTTTACTTTTGGTGTGAGAAACAATAGTGTTCTAGCAGTTGATCAAACTAAATCTTGAGATGGATTATTGTCAGTACAATATTTGCATTAAATAAGGATTAGAATCCGCAAGTAAATAGGATGGGGTTATAATAATTGATCCTATAATTAAGGATTAGAAAGAGGTATCTGTGTTTGTTAAATACAAAGGATATGCCAAGAAAACAAACCTATCCCAAAACAATCAGAACAACATTATCATGAGCTAAAAGGTCTCCAAAAGAATTCTGGACCTTGGACTAATTAATATTATGTTATTCTCGATCGAGCAGAGCTATTTGTGTCAAAAATTGCATGACTAGAAAATCTTGTCAACTTGCAACATAAATAGTTAAAGGGGTTTCAAAATTATGGACATCAAAACTGCACATTTTTATTAGAGACTTCTCTCACACATGACACAATCACTGCCTATGTTGTGCAGTGTCTATCTAGAAACTTTATAGTTCACACAATTGATTGATATTTACATATATAATGAAGTCCATTTGATCCTGACACAACTCTTATTCTTGTTGCAGAAGTTTATCAGCATACCTAAAATGCAGTAAGTAGTATACGAGAGGTGACATTTTCTAAGGTCACTAGCAAGGATGACCATGGATTACTTTAAGGAACCAGTACATAGCTGAAAAAAACGCAATGGTCTGCACTACAGTATCACTAGGAAGAGTTCATACCAGGGGATGCATTCCACAGCAGGTTGTGCCTAAATTAGCTCATGTATATAGGGAGAATAAAAGACACCTCCCCTTTGTATCCCGGCTTTCACATAGTTCTCAGAGAAGAATACTTGAGACAGTGAAATCTGCATTGAGTAGTCAGGAGAAGCAACTGAGGGCCTTAGATTCTTACTTCAAAAAACTCCATGATAGCACGGGAGATTCATCTTCGAATGAGAAAGCTAAACTAACAGGCAAAAATCATCAACTTAAAGCAGAAAAGGCACTGCGATCTTTGAAAGATTTTAGTGGAAAAGAAATTGGAGGTAAGAATGCAAGAACTGCTATTCTATGAACAAACTTTATATTAACTATATTGTTGTGATAATTTCTTCTACTTATCATATTCAGGTGCAGAGTCAAAACTCCATTCCTTTTCTGCTTCTGATGACGACACATTTGAAGAAGCATCATATTTTTCCATCAAAATGATCAACAGTGATGGCAAGACTAAGAAACTAAAACAGTATGTGAAGTTAAAAGCTAAGGACATTCAGAGTTCGAACGAAGAATCATCTAGTTTTTACTTGATGTAAGACATCAGCCTCCCATTGAAATTTTGCAACTGCTACTTTAGTTATACTGTATAGTGTATGCATATTCTAATTTTATACCTTTTCTGATGATTTTTGCCTTTCTTAATGCAGAGGCATACTGGCTTCAATTAACATTGCAGTTTTCCTCTTCGAGACAGCTAGTCCGGTCAGGAACTCTGATATAGGGATGTTTTCACTTCCGATGGTATATGGCGCGAAGATAAATCATTTGATCCTACTTGGTGAATGGTGGAGGCTTCTAACACCGATGTTTCTGGTACAAGATTGAAATTGGTTCGTCCTTACATGATTAATTGCCCTAGAATTGCATAAAAATACAATAATATTGGAAACCATGGTATATGATTTAGTTTTTATGATTGCCAGATGCCAAGATACCAGCAAACACACAAAAACTTAACTTTTGCTTTCTTTTAACTAACTTTTGTTACATAAACAGTTTCTGATGATGAACCTAGAGTGGAAAAGAATTATTCAAGATATACAGAAGTAAAACTGCATATGTAGCAACTGTTATTAGGGAAGATCAGCTTAATTTGGTGTTAAGAATAAAACAGATAGGTTAGGTAGTAAGAGTTTTACTCTATATACTGACAGTATAAACGCTTTTTACAATATCAGGTCATTTAAAAGGTAATTACAGGTAAGTACTGATAAGACAATTAATACTCGATAACTTGTTAAATTACGCTGATAATATAAATGTAAGTGGATATAAGTTAAATCCATTTAATTTGATTGTTGATATGCTATGTTGCAGCACTCAGGAGTCCTTCACGTAGCCCTTGGTTGTTGGGTGCTTATAAGTTTTGGGCCTCAAGTATGTAAATCATATGGTTCATTTCCATTCTTCCTGATATATGTTCTTGGAGGAATTTCTGGTAACTTGATCAGCTATCTTCACACACCAGAGCCAACTGTTGGTGGAACTGTAAGTTCCATTACCATTATATCAGATTCTTTTTTTCTCAAGTTCAGCCTATTTGCCATTGAATGCTCGTCTTCCTCAGAAGTTTATGTTTCTACAATATTATTGTAGTTGTAATAAGGTCTAAAAGCTGATCAACTTGGAAAATGAAAATCTAATTCAAGAATTGCATTTCTTAGGGACCTGGTTTTGCTCTAATAGGAGCTTTGCTCGTTTATCAAGCTCGGAACAAAGACATGCTAGGAAAAGAAGCTTCTAAAAGCATGATTGAAAAGGCAATAATTGCAACTGCTTTCAGCTTTGTCCTAAGCAACTTTGGGCCTATAGATGACTGGTTAGTACTTACTATAAAGGGAAGTAAAAATTTCCATAATTACTTAACCAAGAAATTGACAATTGTTGTGATGTTTGCAGGGCACATTTGGGAGCAACATTGATGGGAATAGCATATGGTTTTCTTATATGTCCAACTCTTCAAGTGGACAATGCATCTTCAGAAAGTGGTGAAAAAGAAGGAATCACACTTGTTAAACAATATTCAGATCCTTGTAAATCTCTTGTTTATTTCTCGGTCTTAATTCTGCTGCTTGCGTCTTTGCTTTTGGTAATAGAACCTCCACTCAACTCATTAGCTGGAGGTGAAGAAGGGTTCTATATAAGCTGAAGCGGGGTGCTTAATTAAAACCACAAATATACCCCTTGTAAATAGGCTTGTTGTATACAGGTTTTGAATAAATAAGCTTTACAAAATTTTCTTACTGTTGATCTCTGCAAATATTTGTTCAATTTTAAAATGCAGGATCATCATCATGTTTACTTCATCGTCTGTCCAGATTTGGTTGGTTCAAAACAAGTGTATAAACATAGAATTTTTGACTGAAGTAAGCCATTATTTAAAGCAATTCACCAAAATAATACGTTTTTTTGAAAATTTACTGAACTAGAATAGATGTATTTCGCAGTAACGTATTAGACATTATTTACTCAAAAAACCTAACGGGCAAAAAAGTTAGTGATTGACTGTGTTAAAGGATAATACGTACTTGTGAGTAACGTTTTACCCTTAATACGTAACTGAGAGTAACAATTTTAAGAATCCAGGCACGGACAACTTTTGTATGAAATCTGACAATGATTGATTTTAAAGTTGTAATCCAGAGTTACGACTTCAGGCTTAAACGTAACTAACAGTAACGTTTCTACAGTGAACCCGTGAGCTGAGTTTAATGTTTTGGTTTCAGAAGAATGAGATAGATCATTTTCATCCATTAAACTTATGACAGTGCAAGCTAAAAGTAATAAAAAATATAAATACATCATATTTCATTTTATTTGTATTAATTTAATTAGTTACGAAATTTTAAAAAAATTAAAAACCTTGTAAATTTTGTGGTTTTAATAAATATATTATAATATTTCTTACATAACTTTAAACCTGCTATGTTATATGTCGAAATAAAAAATAATTTTAAATATGAAAAGATTTTTTTTAAATAAAATACATAAATTGAATTGGAGTGAATCTATTAAGACCCATTTCATAATGTTCATAAGTACATATTAGATGTGTTTCATTGCTTACCCATGACATATCAATTGTCATTATCATTTTAAAGTGAATTACAATTCAACGATAAAATATGCATTGCTAATGTACGTGTTTTATGTGACGCATATAAGCGAGATATCATACTTATAAAACCAATAAAAATTGTTATGCAAAAACTTGAGTTTTTTTGTCTACATCTATAATCGATTGGATAAATATTATATTCTTAAATATCTATAGTTAAAAATAAATTCACGGTAAATTTTTTCTCAAGTGTATAAACTTTCCAAATAAAGGAACACTCCCAAACACCATGTATATAATATGGTCTAAACATAGGCGGAGCCATGATGTAAAATTTAGGCATTATGAACTTATCATCAAATGCACAACTCGTTGTACTAATTGGTTTGCAATTAAAATCGTTATAATAAAAGTGATCTATCTCATTCTTTCGAAACCAAAAGATTAAACTCGCTCACTGGATAACTGTAGAACATTACTATCAGTTATGTTTTAGCCTGAAGTCGTAAAGTCGTAACTCTGGGTTACGACTTTAAAATCAATCAATGTCAAATTTGTTACAAAAGTTGTCTGTGCCTGGATTCCTAGAGTCGTTACTCTCAGTTACGTTAAGGATAAAACGTTACGTATTATCCTTTAACACCGTCAAGTACTAACTTTTTTGCCGTTAGATTTTTTGAATAAAATAATGCTTAATACGTTACTGCAGAATACGTTTATTCTAGTTATGTTAAAAAAAAATGTATTATTTTGGTAAATTAATTTAAATAATGGCTTACTTCAGTCAAAAATTTATAAACATAGTTACAACTTACATATGACCTACTCCCAAATGGTACAAAAATTGTTCGTGAATAAAAATAACAAAAAAAGTAAACTTCAAGCACGACAAAAGTCAGATATAAAGAATTAAACAGTAGTAGTTGATCAATAGAGGAAATGATCAATTTTCACTAATTTTTTCTTTAACCGTTCCTACTTGCCCTGCTAGTTTGGATTCACAGCAAAGCTTCTCTATCAAGAAGTTGCTAATTCTCAATCCGAAGCCCTAAATTAAAAATGGACCATCCCAACACATTTCTGGATGACATCTTACTCTGTCACTCCCTCCCATCAAAGGACAGGAAAACACAAGGGCAATTTGCAGGATTGTCCTTCGTTGGGGTGGTCTTTAATATTTGCCCCTCAAAATGGTAGTCTTTAACTTTTGTCCTTAAGGCAGAATTTGTACATGGATAGAATTTGCAAAATTCTATCTTAAGGCAAAATTTGCATGGCCAGCCTCCTTAAAGTGTACCTAATTTTTTTTATATAAATTAAGTTTCAAAAAATTCAAATCCACAACCTCGCTTTTTTGAAAGAAATAAAAACGTAAAGACCACTAATTTGAAGGACAAAAATTAAAGAACACCCCAAAATGAAGGCCAATCCGCGCAAAAAAAAATGCCGACTAATGATGAGGCCCAGGGTCCTGGAACTATGGGCTTGGAGAGAGACTGTGAAGTAGTGGGCTTAATTCATAAATGCAATCCCTGGAGCCCACCAGCATTTTTTTTTTTTTTTTTTTTTTTTTTTGTTATCAAATTTCTAACACCTGTAAAGTGTAGCAATGGAGTCCTCTTGAAGCAACCACGTATCCAACAAACAGAACACTATACTACTATTTCCGGGAAAAAACCAGACAACCACATATACTATACAATGCAAGCAATATTGGTGGAACTCTTAGAGTATCAGCTGAAGTTAAGTTAATCAATTAATGGCGGTGGGAAGAGGTGGCAGAAGCCTTATGGGACCATTCTTGGTCATAAACTTAGTTGTTTATTTAATAGTACTAGGACTTGCTGGTTGGTCACTTGACAAATACATTGATGGAGAACAAAATCACCCCCGTAAGTTCAGCTCTTTAAATTTCCATAAAATAACATGTTTAATTTCTGTTTGATAGTATGTTTAATTGTATTGCACGTGTTTGTGCAATGTGTGAACAGATTTAGGTGGGAATACATCAACAAGTTTTATGTTGATGTTTGCATTGATTGGGGGAGTGATGGGTGCTTCCTCTATGCTAGCTGGGTTTATTCATCTCCGAAAATGGACAAGTCAAAGCTTGGCTACTGCTGCTACTTCTGCTATCATTTCTTGGGCCATTACGGCTCTTGCTTTTGGGTATTAACTACTCCTCTAGTTCATATAATTTTGTCATTTGCAAACTGAATTTGTTCCAAAACTATTTAATTTTTAAAAAAGAGTTTTAAGTTCTATGGAAAGTGTAAGGCTTTACCATACCTTTTCACAAAAAAAAAAGAAAAGTAAAGTCAATGTAAATTTTTGTTACACTGTCAGGTCATCCAAAGATGTTCACAAGTCAGCCTCCGTAAACTGTACCTAAAATTTATGATATTGAAAATAAGACATGCTATTTGCTATAACAGGTAAAATGTTGTAAAAGTGGCCTGATGGTGTAAATTAAGTGAGATGTACAACAGAGATACTCTCTGGCTATTAAATGTTTTGTTGAGGATTGTGAGAAAATCTTACAAAACACTGAAACAGATAATCTTTTTTTTTTTTTTTTTTTTTTTCTTTTTTCTTTTTTTAACTGAAACAGATAATCTAAAAAACTGGTAATATGCACCATAATTAGAGGACTAAATCACTGATCAATGTGTTTGATGAACTTATGATGATGCAGTCTTGTTTGCAAGCAGATAATAATGGGAGGTCACAGAGGAAAACGTCTGGTAAGTGTCTCTCTAAACCTCCATTAATTACTATTACCATTTCATATTTACCTACAAAGTTACTGTTCTGTTAAGAGTTCATTTCGACTTCTGCTTGCAAACAGAATTACTGAATTACCATTTCATATTTAGCTACAAAATTACTGTTCTGTTAAAGAGTTCATTTCGATTTCTTTTTGTAAAATGGACAGCAAACTTTGGAAGCCTTGATCACCATAGCTATGGTTAGTCAATTGCTCTATATACTGTTGTTGCACGCTGGGATCTTTCGCAGCAGATATGGCCCTGTTTATGGTTCCTATGGACCTCAGCACTAGCTTTTGCTCAACTTAACCTCCCCTGGTCCAGCTCCGAAATCGCTCTCTCGATGATCAAATTACATGATTCGTGTATATAAGTTAAGTACATAGGATTGGGAGCTTTCCACTATGCGGATTAGACTTAAGAACTTGTACACTTAGAACTCGTACACTGTATACTCAATATCTGAGGGACGCTTGTGCTTTGTATGCTTGATAACTAAAGGAAAGTATGCTTGCCCTTCAAGTATTTTTGCTTCAATGTAGTGGCTTAAAAGACTTACATTTCACTCCCTTTTTCATCGATTGGCACGGTAAGAAATAGCTGTACATAAAAAATGGGTTCTTGTTTTAGAAGGATCCGGGGGGATTCGAAACATTAGATGCAAGGGATGTTAGTTCCTGCTTTGAAATGCAAGGTTTAATAAGAAAGAACAGAAAACTGAGTTCAGAAACCAATTTTTCGATAGTGTATTATGTGCACGAGGCCAAAACATGGCCCTACTGCCATTGGAATTCCAATGTTTCAGATTTAAGCAGCAAGAAGGTAGAATCAGCCTCGTCACAACATAGCACCAGTAGACAACATCAGCAGACAGTACTAAGTTCCCAGTAAACGCCAACCTAATTTCCACCTCAGTTGCATAGCCTGCTCAATAATATTTATAATAACATTTATAAGTACAACCATCTCATACAACAGTGACAGTGAACCAGATATCTACCATCTGAATTCAGACTTAAAACTGATACTTTTAAAGTGATTACTCAGACTCAAATGTCTGCCACTCTACACTCGCCATCGTATGGCGGCCACCACAAGCAACAAGTTTAGCGCACCAACGCCCTCCTTCAGGGCTGCTGACATCACTTGGAGGCGGAATATTTATTGGAACTTCCGATGGATGACCAGTTGTCACCTTTCTACCATATCCTAGTCGTCCATGGTCACCCCGCCCAAACTGCCACATGACAAATAGCCAATGAGTTGTTATTTTATCTTCAGTACAAAAACACAGTAATACAGAATAATTATCAATGATCGTAGTTAGTCACCATTACACCGAACGCCTGTATATCCAATCAGTACCTAACGTTTAAAGTAAGAATTTTCTGATGTATCTCACTCCCTTGGAGAAGGATGTTTCAAAATTGAAATATGAGGTGTACTCTACATATTGCAGAAATAAATGCGTGTAACCATTCTTCAACATCACATTTCAGCTTTTTCCAAAAGCTTAAAAAGGGATGGCGGATCACCCACAAGAATGTTATTCAAATGCTTGTTGCTATAACAAATTGGCTAAAGAGTTTTAGACAAGACAATTGCATGTTTTCGTTAAAGATTTCAAACAAGTAAAAAGATGGGCTTTGGCATGAGCCTAGCTTATGCAAACTTGAAGGTTTAGAAGGAAAACAGTGGCGGGTACTCACAGAAAACATTCGACCATCACGCGTTAATGCAACAGAGTGTGTGCCCCCACATGAAATCTGCATCATTAGAAAGAGAACTCACCTCAAGAAATTAGAGACAAAGACAGATATTAAAAGCTAAATTGGATTGACAAGCCCACGAGTAGATAGTTTGGAAATAAGTCGGAAACAAGAAGAAACAAACTCTTATCTCAAGCATGAGCATTCACAATCGGATTATAATCTTCTTCCACTCCCTATGACGAACTAACACGCACGGATACAAAATGTAATGTTGCATCTCGGTATCAAACCCCAATTGGTCACACAAGCTGCCAAGTTTTAGTAGAGAAAATGGCCAAATGAGCCCCCAACGTTTGATCGAAATCTCAACTACACACCTTACCTTTGCAGGGGTCCTATTACCCCTGAGCATTTTAAACGTGCAATATTTATCCCCTAAATGCTTGCATGGCAAAGTGAGTGTATTTCTCTCCTTGAGAGAGTGAGCACCAAAAACAAATATTAAAATTTTGTTTTTAATAATTATTTTCATAAATATATGTATTCTTAATTATTATTATTTTCCTTATTTGTTTCTATCTCATTTCTAAAAATGTTTTTCCTTATTTTTTTTAATCTGTGAAAACTTCTTCTACAACACCATCAAACACGCCGATGAGCTCTTCCATCTCCGCTGCCAAAACTTCTACCACCACCCCTTTCGTCTTCTCCTTCCGCCCTTTACCTCAGTGCCTTGCTTCCAAAATAATGGCCAGTTTTGCTGCCAGGTCAGTCCTTCACTACGCCAGAACCGTCGCCACGAGACTTACCGCCGGTGACAAGCCCAAGGCCGCTCCTTCTCCCTTTCGCATCACTTAAAAACCCCTCATTGCTCCCATTTTCAGGTCATGCAGTAAATACAAATGTTATACTTCTTACATTTCATCGATTAGCCTAAACTCACACTCAATTTGATCGACCCGATTCGTCAATCTCTTCTACGGTGCATTACCTCGACGTGGGAGCTAGGAGAATTTGGCCGGAGATGGAGGATAATGACATGGCGTGACAGAGCTGAAGAAGGAGGACGTTTTTGAGAGTCTTGAACCATCCCTTGTAGGAATTTTTAAATGGCTGCGAAGGTTTCTTGAACCCAAATAGGTTGATTTCTTGAAAAGAAATGTATGATTGAAGATGAAATTGAATGTGTGTGTGTGTTAATGGAGAAAGAAAATGGTCTCACCTATGGCTTTGGAGGTGTTGCAGAAGAAAGAGGGTTTTGATTGAGGAAGATGAAGGAAAAAGAAAAAGAAATTAAAAAATAGGATAACAAATCAAAAAATTACAAAAAAAAAAAGTTTTAATTGAAATTTCCAGGTGTCAAGTGCGTGCATTTTCACCAGCAAGCATCTATGTGGGTGTGGCCTTTTAGGGGGGTAAATATTCCACTTTTAAAATGCTCAGGGGGGAATAAGACCCCCGCAAAGGTAAGATGTGTAGTTGGGATTTCGATCAAACGTTGGGAGCTCATTTGGGTATTTTCTCTGCATTTTATTTTGGTTTTCCTGCATTCTTTTATTTTTTAGGCGCATGTGTCCTTGGTCAGTTGGCCGTGCACATGTTCTGTTACAAGTCTCCTATTTTAAAATAACAAATAGATACTAAGTATGCCCCAACATTGACGAAGATATTGGGGCAGCGGTGTAATGAGCAAAATCTATTAGAGAGTGTAAGCCTAACAAATTGCTGAAGCTCCCCTATCTGCACCTGGGAAGCTCAACGACAATGGAAAATATACAATCAAACTCAGAAGAAAATCCACATTTTTACTCAAACTCTAGAAGAAGAAGAATAGCTGAGCTTGATGAAGAAAAGAGCATTGTTCCACCTTTATTTACCCCCTGATTCGCTGTTTTGTTTCTCAGAGTTCCAGTCTTTCTTCTTTTTCTTCAGTTCAGCTCTGACTTCCACTCTGACTGTTCTCCTGATTCTTTTATTTCATCCTATGAATTTTGCTGCTTTTTTCCATTGCTGCTCCATCATGTTTTGCATTTTTATTGTACTATATGTTTTATCTGGTGCTATTTGGGTGCTTTATCAAGAACTATGTGAATCTAAATTATTTTTGCATTTCTTTGACAGTTATTAATACTCATCGCGTATTCACATAATAGTTTAACCTTCACATAATTTTGTATAAATAGTGTCCCCTTAATTCTAGAAACTTCTGTGACTTCCTGCCGTATTTGTGCCACAACGCCACTTAGATGATGAGCAATATTTCAATCTCAAGTAAGATTCTGGCAAAGGCAGGCCTCTTAGTAAGACAAAGTCAGTCTAAAAATAATGAGCACGAGTGCAATTATAATTTTTCCTGGACATACAAATTATATTCCATAGCGTCGCACCTCCATCGGATACACAAAGAGTGCTGACAAAGCACAGGGCAGTGACTTCCATAGTGATGAGCAGAGAAAAGACCTACTGATAATGAAAGAAATGAACAACTCACCTGAACAATATTCTGCTCAGCTAAAAGTTGAACCTGTTGCGGCAACATTTTACTACTTTTGTCATCTCCAAATCCAAGTCTACCATGTTCCCCTCTTCCCCAGCCATAAACCTGTAGTAAGCAGAGGTTAACACACAGTTGACACAGGTTGTTGACTGTAGAGGATCATGAGAGTCATGATTCTGCATTCAGCCTCTTCCAAGGCACAGAATAGCAAACTGGGAGAACGTGTAGCCACGTCTGCAGATTGATCTAGGTGAACTCCTGCCATAAGCAATCTTTCCCACAAAAATGATGGTCATGGACTCATGGAAGTACAAAGCAAAAATACAGACCTAAAGTTTGACAACTTATCCGCCAAATTGACCTCCTGTTGGACCTATTTGCTAACCAAGCACTATGATTATTTTAGTTTATTTTTTTGATGACAAGGGAACCTGGGTGCGCACAGAATAAACCCCGCTCCAGTGCAATAGCCTGCAAACCACACAGGAGAGATAACCCGCACTAGGCAAGCCCCGTGCGACAAGCTCGACCCAGAAGGCAAATCCCCCTCCGTCGTAGGCAGGGAGTTTCGAACCTGAGACCTCCGTTATGGAAGCCCCATGCTCAACTAACTGAGCCACCCTTGCGGGTGCTATGATTGTATATGCTAACATTTTTAATAATTAACCAAATTTAACATCTCAAGAGCTGGAGGGAGACCAGCCTACCACATTGGAACCTGCCAGACAACCCATTACTTGAAATTTTTCAAGTGCAAAAAGAGTCATGTATTGTGGAGGAGATTGTTAGAATAATGACAACCTCCTTTGCAATACAAGAAAGTATCACTTGTGAGAATCAGAGAAAAAGCTGGTGTACTCTAATCAAGAAAAATGCACATTGCGTACTATATGCAACTTCATTTAACTATATTATTTGTATGTAAAAAGATTTATCTAAAGGAAAGAAAGCACCTATCATCAAAGTATTTTCACTTAGGTTTTGCACAAGCCAGAAATAAAGGGGGATCAGGAAATCTTTGATCAGTACCACAACAATGACATATGGTCAGATGCCCAACGTTCAGCCAGAGGTGTATTTATCTCGAAGTAACATATATACTGATCGTTGTTTAAAAAAGTACAGTACACACAAAGCAGAGAATGTTATGTAGAACTAACATAAAACATTAAAACACAAGCTATACCTCTCCGTCATCTGTCAAAGCTGCAGAATGCCATCCTCCTGCAGCAACATCAACCTGGACATGAAAACAGAAATATCTTACATACTTGTTTTATTAATACATCTTATGTGTTCATTATAACTCTTTGGCCCATTTCGGTTCTAAAATCAATAGAATATTAGGGCTTGTTATGTTTCATGCAGTAAGATAAATATCCAAAGAAACCTTCAATTAAAAAAAAAAAGATAAATATCCGAAGAAACTGGACTGAACAACTGGTCCTTTAACATGATGAACAACTTAATGTGTAATATACCGAAGTACTTAATGAGAAAATGAAGAGAAATATAAGGACAAGCAAAGGTTGGACCAAAATGATCAAGTACAAACCATCTTACAAATAAAAGCACAATCAAATGACAAGAACGGATTAATACAAACCAAAGTGAGACCAGATAGCCCTTGAACGGCAATGGGTTGTGATCTTGGCTGGGTATCCCCAGTTCCAAGTTGCCCATACTCATTATTACCCCATGCCATTAGAACTCCATCATCAAGAAGAGCCAAGTTATGAAAGGCTCCTACTGCAATCAACCTCACACTTGCAAGACCTTGTACACGGACAGGAGTAGAAATTTGCTTTCTGCAAGGTTTAACGCAGCACTTATGAAATTCTTAAACAAAAAAAATAATTTATTGTACACATCATGTTTACTAGAGACCAATGATTAGAATAGACTGTACATGTCACCAGGAGGCCATGGTTGACCCCATGTCCATACTTGTCCTTCCCTTGTAAGAACAACAGAGTGTGTACCGCCAGCAGCTACCTGTTATGTAAAGAAATTAGGAGTTAATTGGCAAAGAAGGCACACATCCAACATCGCTGCACATGATATAAGTATCCAGCAGAAAGGGAAAAAGCATTTAATAGGCCTGCATGTATTGAGATCCGGTTGGTGAGAACCTCTAAGTAAATTATTTTCTCCCTAACAAAAAAGAAATAAATATTGAACAAATGAACTTGAACCTATATCTTAAATCTATTTCTGTCGATTTTTTTATATTTTTTTTTGTATAAGGCAAAGTTTTAATACTAAAGTAAAAGCTATTGCTGTCGAAAGGATGTTCAAAAAGGAAGAAGTACAAGAGTTAGCAATAAATTTGCTGGCATGAGACTTAGACCCAGACACTAGAGGTTAGAGAGCACGTGTAAATATCCAAAATCCTGAAGCTCCAGTATTCAGTAAGCACTTATCAGGATCAAGAACCAAGACAAACAAGGAAAAGTCTTTGCAGAGTCATCAACCAACAAAACAAGGAAAGAAACTCCACGTGTCCAGCTCCTTATGAAATGAATCAATATAACGAGAATGTCACCTGATGAACAGAAAGCTTAGGAGCACAACGCTTAGGGATCACAATATCTCTCTTTATAGGCCTTCCAGTGTCATCTTTCCTTTCCGGTTCTTCACCACATTGCCCGTATTCATTACCCCCTGCAAGGTTCATGAACTTGAGAAGATAACTAACGCTCCAAGTCACCAGAATCCAGTAATTTGAACACTGAACTATTAAAGCAGACTGCTGAGTATTGGAAGAAACTAGAGGCGAAAATGGGTATGGAGGATTCATACAGTCAACCCTAGCTAGTTTGACGGTGAGCCCTTGTTGCCTTAACCTATTAAAGCAGATTTATACAAAGTTCATAGATGTTAGCTTTGTGGGTATAATCCACCAAAGCAAAGAAAAATTGAAACTTTTCCTTTCTTTTTTGTACTTTCTTTATTGGAAATCACCCTAACTGATATATTTGGAATACAGTATTGCTTTTAAGTAAGGATAAAGATGAACAAAGCGGAGGTGTACCCCAAGCATAAGCTTTTCCTTGATCATCTACTGCCAAACAATGCCAGCCACCAATAGCTGCCTGCAATCAGAAAATCCCATTAAAACCTACATCAACAAACTCAACTCTTTTGCACAAATAAAATTAAAATCTGGCTCTTACCTGAACAATTTTCACATTGGCAAGAGCTTTAACCTGACTAGGAATATTCTCAGTTTTAGTCTCAGGTGGATGCCCCAAAGTCCCTCTTTGATTCCAACCCCAAGTAAATAACTGATTATCCAACACAACCAAGAAACCCAAAATCAGACATAAAAATAAGAACTTTAATCAGTAACAGCTAAAAAGAAAGAAAGGGTATAATCGTACTTTGCCATCTTCACATATAGCAAGAGAATTTCTACTGCCAGCAACAACAGAAGAAACTTTTTCTGATTTAAGAGCTTTAATTGTACAAACCCATTCTTTCTCTTCATTATTTCCAATACCCAATTGACCATCTTCTCCAGAGCCCCTAAAACAGTAATAAACACATATATGTATAACCATAAACATAGTCATTACTTTTATTAATTAAAAAGTTAATTAAAAAAAAGTTATCAGCTTGGTTTGAATAGCTTACCAAGCGATGACGGCGGTTCTGGAAGCCATAACTCTCAGTTTACTCTGTGTTTTTTTTTTTCACTGCTAAGTGGGAAAACTTGGAGCTTTTTAGTTTTTAGTACAGTTCGGTGGAAATCTGATTTCAAGAATCGCTGTTGGGTGTGTGTATAAAAATGGTGGCTTCTTTAATCTCTATATATAGTGGAAGTGGACTAGTTGAGTGGAGTAGACAGTGGAGGCGCCCCAATATATTATTATGCATTCTCTAAGTAATTATTATTATTGCTACTTTGGAAAAGGGTCAAAAATACCCTTGAACTATCGAAAATAGGCCACTTATACCCTTCGTTAAAGTATGGGGTTAATTTTACCCTTGCCGTCTAATTTTGAGACCACATATACCCTTTTAGTTAACAGACCTCCACACAAGCTGCCAACATGGAAGAAAAAATGACGTGGCTGCCAACGTGGAAATAAAAAACCTCAAGTCCCTTTGACCCTATTCTTCAACATCATCTGCAACGCACAAAAAAACAAAACACAACGGAGAAGACAACTAAGTCACCGGAAAACGCAAGACGGCCAGATCTTGTACCGAACAAGCAACGTATCAGATAGCATCAAACAAACCATGTTCTTAGGAAACGAACAGAACCGAAAGAAAGACGGAGGAGGATGTGAAGCCACCGCTAGCGTCGGATTTTCTTCGACATCGACCGGTGAACAATTAAATATGAAAGAAAACAAAAAGGAAGCGTGAGCGGGGGAAGGGAGAAGGGGCGTTGGCCAGTCGTTGTGGCGTGGCGACGTGGTTGGAGCAAAAAGGGGTCGTCGGCTATTTATGGCTCGAGTTCGCCGGAGTCCAGCGTAACAGTGATGCACCGAGATAGAAAATAGGAAGAGAGTAGCGTATGGGTGAAGGGAAGGTCGTAATTCGTCACTGGCCTTCCAGTGGTCAAATCCGGCAGCGATAAACAACAGAAAATAGAGAGACGATATCATAGTAGTAATATAATTAGGGGAGCAATTTTCTTCTTAGTTTTCACAGTACCCTCGAGTCTCTCTTTTACAAGTAGTAATATAAATGGCGCTTCTACTATGGTACTCATGTTGATGCTCATTGATTTTCCTATCCTCGGCCAAATCGCCGTAGCCGGAGAGAAATTGATTGTTCTCCGGAACCTTAGATTAAATCTATTCATGAAGATCCGGCTTGGGGATTGTTCTCACGGCCTTGTTTGGCCGGAGCTCCGGTGAGGATGCTGATCGGTAGTGGAGAGTTTTCCACATAGGCAGCCACGTCATTTTTTCTTCCTTGTTGGCAGCTTGTGTGGAGGCCTGTTAACTATAAGGGTATATGTGGTTTCAAAATTAGACAGCAAGGGTAAAATTGATCCCATACTTTAACGAAGGGTATAAGTGGCTTATTTTCGATAGTTCAAGGGTATTTTTGACCCTTTTCCGTTATTTAATTAATTAGTCCAGTAGATATGTGCTCACTCCGTTTTAAAATACACACTCTTTAACAAAATACTAAATTCTTAAAAGAAAATTGATTTTTTTTTATTAAATTACTCTTAATTAAAATACATATTACTAGTATTAACTTTGACGCGGTGGATCTGGTCCACTTAGCGACAAATTTGAAAAAATAAAATTAATTTCTTCTTAATTATGTAAATGGACGCTTATTTTGAATCAAAATGAAAAGAATAAAGTGAATACGGACCGGAGGGAGTATCTTTTAAGATAATAGATTTTATTTAATTATAATTGAGTGAAATATATTTTTAGTTTAAGATGTTATTTAATTATAATTGAGTGATGTATATTTTTAGTTTAATTTATTATCTTTAAATTTAATTAAGGAATAAATACATCACATTGCTCCTTTATCCCTGTCATTTTCTTTAACTCGTGTAGGAATCAAAGCACTCGTGAATAGTTTTAAAATATTTATTAGCGAAAAAAATATGGGTGCATCGGAGAGGGTTTGCAAATTAATGAAATCCAAGCAGGCAATTGGATGTATTAATAGTTTATGTTTCCTCCTCTGGACTCTTATATCGCCCACTAGGAAGTGAAGCCCGTGCTCTGCAGGGGCCCAACATGTGTGTGCGGTTTTATATTTCTACGATTTTAAGAATTTTTCAGCATATTTTAATGTGTTTCTCAAAAGTAATATATGGAAATAATATAAAATATCATTACACAATTATTGATATATTATTGTACTTATTATGCTCTTATTTTACCGTGAAAAAAGGAGCGTCATAGTTAAAATGAGATTGACGAAGTGTAAATTTCGAGTCGTATTTTTCTATAATTTTTTAAAATCTGTTTGCTAACCTGTTAAAAGTGCTAGGTTGCATTTCTATTACTTAGAATTGATTTGATTATCCTAAGAAGTGATTGAAATTTGTGTTTTTTTACAGTTGAGTAACATATTTTTACACTATTAATATTTCCAACTATTTTAAAGATAGTACTTAAAATTTAAATACAATAACTTTAGCAAGAAAAAAGCCATTAATATATAGGTACTCTTCAATTTTTAAGATGTAATGCAGACACAATGCTATTAGAAAAAGCAAAGTTACGCTATATAATTTTATAAAATATTAAGGTATTTTTGTATTATTACTAATGAGTTAAGACTCAAAATGGAGAAAGCTGGTTCATTATTTTTCTTACTTTCAATTGTAAACGTAGAACAATCAAACTAATCCGCACTTTAAAGAAGAAATGAATATGAACAAATTTTAAAATTTTTATTTTCTTAATGCTACATAAGCTTGCACCAGTTTCTGTGCGTAGCCTGAATTTAATTCGTCTTTAAATAAATTAATATGTAGAATAACAAATGGAGAAGTAACTTTATAATATATTATCCTCACAGTTTAGCATATAAGTTAATTAGGCTAGCTTTTACTAAACTATATCATATTGGCTATTAACATGCATACCAAAAAAGTTATTGGCTATTAACAAATATTCTCTCGTCCTATAATAAGTGTCACCTTAGTCAAAAAAATTATCTCATAATAAGTGTCACTTTAGAAAGTCAAGACATAAATTGGTTAGTTTTTTTCAACTTTACCCTTAGACAAAAACTGACAAGTTAAAGTAACATCTAATTGATTATTGGGAGAGCCACATAATAACTTGGTATTGTTAGATCTCCAATGTGAAAAAGATTACAACTTGTGCATGCTCTAATCAAGAGGAAAAAATAATTTACTTTAATTATATAGGGTAATTTAGTGAATTTTATATTACATTATTGATTTTTTAATATGCGTATTTTTTGCCAAGTTAACACTCATTATGAGACGGAGAGAGTAATATAACATGAGCAAAACGTGGCATGCAGACATGATGTGTTGGTGTGTCCATCAACTGGGCCTGCAGCCTCAAAAAAGAGGGTCCGGAACAAAAATGCTGTAAAAAGAATTTTTTTAACCAAAATACCCCAACAAAAAAAAAGTTACCAATATACCTTTAAATAAAGCATTTTTTTGCGCGCTAAAGCACTTAACCGTAACGGTATCATTAAGTGCTTTAGCGCAAGAAAATATTGCGCTAAAGGAGTTTTCTTTACTATAACGCAAAGATTTTACTTTGCGTTATACTATAAATATAAAGAAAATATCATGCGTTATACTCTTCAACATAAACCGATCGGGTTCCACCACTGGTCCCCTCCAGTCGTTTTAAAAAAAAAAAGGAAACCGCCATTGACGGAGAAAAAAGAGGTGGTCCCACTTCCAAAAACGTCACTTTCTATTAAATTTCGTCCGGAAAGTTTAGATTCTCGGTATATTCAAGTCGAGGAGCAAGATTCTAAGTTCAAATTTTGGGAAAAGCGGCGTGAACTCGATTAAATAACTCTACAAAAAATCTTCGATTAAGGTTTTTTACTATGAACTTTTGTTATTATTTTGTTATATACATTATATTCTAAGCATGCTTAACATTTAATCCTTGCTATGTTTCAAAAAAAAAAAACAATTTTTTTTTGTTCTTTTTCGGACTGGGCAGTGGCTTTTGCCACTGTTCCGAAATTTTTTTATTTTTTTTTGTTGGTTTAATTCAATATTTATTAAATGTTTATGAATTGTTAATTTGTTAAATGTTTATGAATTGTTAATTTGTTATATGTTTATGAGTTGTTAATTTGTTAATTATTTATGAATTGTTAATGAATTATTATTTTGTTAAATATTAATTATGAATTTATTAGTTGTTAAATATTGTTTATGAATTGAAAGAAATTGATTGGTAATGAATTATTATGTTGTTAACACTTTGATTGGATGATTGTTATGTATTATTTTGACATTTTTCGTATTGTGTCATATTGTATAGGACCAAATCAATGGTTACATAAAATAGGACCTTTCGTCGTTACATAAAAATTATCTAAAAAAGTAACAATCAAAACAAACATTGTATTTAAATTAACAACATAATATAATACAATAGGTAACAACCATCCAGATAAGTTGTAAATGATTATGAATTGTTATCTATATAATTTTAAAAGCGTGAATATATATATGTTAAATAAAAAAAAATTATCTAAAAAAGAATAGTTAAAGTTCTTCTTTTCATAAATACATAAGTTAACGATAAAAATGTAAAGATTATCTAAAAAAGTAACAATCAAAACAAACATTGTATTTAAATTAACAACATAATATAATACAATAGCATTGAATCAACCATCCAGATAAGTTGTAAATGATTATGAATTGTTATCTATATAATTTTAAAAGCGTGAATATATATATGTTAAATAAAAAAAAAATTATCCAAAAAAGAATAGTTAAAGTACTTCTTTTCATAAATACATAAGTTAACGATAAAAATGTAAAGTATGTAGAAAAATATGTGATCGACGAATATACTCTTTTAGTCTAATTTTATCATAGCTGTGTTGGTTATTTGGTCAACTAAAAATATATCACATATTCAAAATAGAGTTCTAAACAAATATTACTGCTGAATTTCGATTCTCAAACTAATTAACTTAAGATGATTCTCAAAAAAATCTTTGCCATCACATATGTGTCCTTACTATCACATATTAAATTTACGCATATCCATGTTAATTATTCACAAGATATAATACTACATAATTCACATATTCCCTACAAATTATTAATTAGTTAATATAATTTATCTTTCATTTCAAGAATAATGACTAATTTAGTTTTGTACGAGGCGGACTCTTTCATGGATCCGAATGTTCCCCCTGGGCCCGATGTTCCCCCGGGGTCCGATGCTCACGCGAGGCCCTCTGTTCACCCGGGACCCTCTGATAGATCAGTATTGTCTTTACAAGACAATCATAGATCAGACTTATTATGGGTCGGTACTATAGGGATATTTACTAGGCTCCGCCCCCGTAGGCTGCAGAGAGCTTGGGCTCTTTTACGCGAGCACCCCCCACACCCTCTCGTCTTGGAGATATTGTTTCGGGGCGGCATCTACCGTTGCGTGTCCGTTGGTCGAGTACAGCATGATTGGGCGCTCATCACAGTCATGGTTGAGCGGTGGAGGCCAGAGACACATACCTTCCATCTTCGCACTGGTGAGGCCACGATTACACTTCAGGATGTGGAGGTCCTATTTGGATTGCGAGTAGATGGAGAGCCATTATACACTCGGTACGAGCCTCCTCAAGTCGGACGTGGGCGACGAGTTGACTAGGCTCACCCACTTCGTGCTCGTTGTCCAGGGCCGCATTTCGGGGACGGAGTCGGGTTCGGATTAGTGCACTCTGCACTTTTTGGAGGTCTTGATCCGGTTGATGACGCGCACCGGGACGCTGTCGATCGTCATGCCCGTTTGTATCTCGCTTATTATATTCGGGGGCATCTTGTTCCCGAATTCATCGGGTGCCTTTGTCGGCTTACGTTATTTGGTTTTCTTGGAGCATCCGGACCGCCCAGAGACTACGGGGGGGGGGGGGGGGTCGTTTTTGGCGTATCTTTACGGATACTGTGGCCGAGCGTCTATTGGAGTTGTCACAGATGTGTGTGGATTTTTTGTTGTTCTCCAGGTAATATTTTAAGTATGCCTTCCTTTAATGTAGACAAAACTCTTGAAAAGACGACTTAAAAATCATATTTTCTAATATCGGGCGTACGCATGGGCATGGGAGAGGATGCTTGCCTTTTCGGCCGTGCCTAGGCATCACCTCGACATTGACATGCCTTATGCGAGGAGGTGGACGGCGGTTTTGATCGAGATGTGGATATGCGCCACAAGATTCTACTATTCCGGACCGGCTTGATCACATGACGGACGATGCGGTAAAACAATTTAAATTTACATTAATAATTTAATTAAACGTCTTTTCGACTTGGTGATCAACGATTTGTATATATATGTTATGCGGCTATTTATATGGACGCCAAATCAAAGCTATATTTGATGGTTTGCCGGCCTTACGTAGGGCGGGTCGGGGGTTTGGATGTCGCGGTGTCCATTGATATACCTGGACATCGTAGGAGGGACATGCCGGCGTGTCTTACGACGGTTGGGCATACACAGAGTATACCCCCGACGTCCGTCATGAGCTCCGACACTTTACCGGACGATCGGCCGCCGTTGATGATGATTTTAAAGCTTTCATGTATGTTTCGGCTCCACCGTGGGAGAACGGGGGCACTTTAGTCGCGTCGGCCATTTGACTCCCATTCAAGATTACATGCGCCGGTATCATCGTATCACACGCCGATTGATCGACAATCCGCTTTGCGTCCCCCAGGATGTAGATACTCGGCACTCGCCGGCAAAGATGAGGCATTGGTAAGTTTATCGTATTTAGATTTATTTAATCGCATTGAATGTTACGTTTTAAAAAATAACTTTTTTTTTTTCGTTGAACACAAATGCGGGCCGGTGGCGGTACGGCGTTTACGCATGTCAAGTTAGAGCATATGCCTTACCCCGGGCTTGCGGCGGAGATGGTATGGATATCGGAGGATGGTATCCGGACAGCGAGATTAGGCGCATGGAGGAGCCTATTCGGAGGGCCGACTATCGGGCGGCGCCGGGAGGAGGACCGGGTGCTCCCCGCAGAGGCGGCCGTGGCCGGGCAGGACGCCGTGTCCGCCGGGGACGCCGTGC
Organism: Lycium ferocissimum; assembly: GCF_029784015.1. NCBI lineage: Eukaryota > Viridiplantae > Streptophyta > Magnoliopsida > Solanales > Solanaceae > Lycium > Lycium ferocissimum. The sequence continues at coordinate 61,928,506 of NC_081343.1, forward strand.
GCGTAGGCCGCGGTGCCGCCGCCGCAGGACACGGTGGTGGAGGACACCATCCGGTAGATGAGGCGGATGAGGCCGATCCCATTCCGAGGAGGGCGTTCACGGTCTAGTCCATCCGCGGCCGTTCCGGGCGGTGGCGGCTCACCGGGGACTCACCTACGTTTACGCCGCGCTCTTGCTGGCCGAGATACCCGGGTCGTTATCACAGCCGAGCCAGAATGCATATATGGAGGAGCGTGATAACGTTGATTGGGCGGCGTTACGCGCTTCATTAGCTGATGAGCGGCCTGTGAGGAATTTAGAGGGACCCAAGATTCTTGACTTCGATGAGTTTTTTATCCCGGTTAGTATTTAAAATGCTTATTTGTTCATTTAAATTATTTATTTAAATATATATATATATATATGTTACTCATTATTTAGTAATATTTTATATTTTTAGGATTCGAGCGCAGTGTCCACCGAGCCACCCACTCAAGCGTTTTCTCATGGGTCTGTCGAGCCAGCGGTGTCTTCCCATATGACCACTGAGCTACAGGTAAGCTTTTTATTAAATTTCTTTTATTCAACATAAGGTCAATATTTAATATATATATTTGATTATTTAAAGTACTTATTTTAAATATGTATGTTACGTATTATTTCGTTATTTTGATATTTTAGGATTTGACGCCACGGTCCACGGGGAGTGACCCATTCGGGGGCGTTACCGGTCGACTGTAGTAGAGGTGTCTTCTCGTGAGACTACTTAGGCGCATGTAAGTTTTTTACTTAAAACTACTTTTATTCAATATAAGGTAAATATTTATTTAATTTTTATAACCTTTACTTGGACTTCGAACAACATCTCGTCCAGGAGACTACCTCATATTCACCACCACACCCATCTAAGGAGCCTACAGACCCATCTCGGAGCTACTCGCGCCGTTGACACACACAAGTTTGATTAAATAAATAACGTTAATGTATTCAATATAAATAAGAAATGATACTAATTATTATATACTTTTCAGGTTCATCCTTCGGCGCCTGAGGTGGCGACTCCAGACGAGGAAGTGGTTGAGTCTCCAGACCTAGCTCGGCGAGGTTCGAGCGTGCCGGCGGGGAACGCATCCCGAAGAAGCATGTTCTAGTCAAGGGCGCACGGGCTAGGGGAAGAGGAGATGATCATGACTTGGAGCGTCCGGTTATTAAGAGGAAGAAGGACGATGGAGACGATGGCGAGGGCGGTGGGGATGGCGTGAGCCTTGTGCTGTGGATAGTCTCCGATACTACATGTGGGACCCATCCACGATAATGTATATACATTAGTGTTATACAATTTATCGTAAATATTATATATTTTTTGCATATTTATATATATTATCTTAGTTTTTATTATTGTTTATAGTTTCACATCCTAAATTGATAAAAAAAAAAAAAACTGACACGTTCGAAATAAAGTTAAGCATTAATTTAAAAATAAGACGAAACCCTAAAAGATAAATAACGTAAAGCTAATGACTACAAGTCTTCAAACAAAAAGGACTTCGAACACTTTTCAACCACTAAAACGACAATCCAAAGTATTGTGTATTCTTTATGTATTGAGCCTATCTTATTAATTGTACAAATATAAGTAGGGTTCTATATAAAATATTGAAGTTTCGGAGTATCAAAGCATGATTAATATACGGCTAAACTACATAAAAAGGAGTGAAATGGAAAATGGCGGGGACTACTATATATAATAAGAAATAATGCGCTATAGCTAAAACCCATCTATCTATAGCGCATTAAAATACTGCGTTATAGGGGAGAGACAAAGGTACATTGGTAACTTTTTTTTTGTTGGGTATTTTGGTTCAAATTTTTTTTTTTTAAGCCATTTTTGTTCCGGACTCCAAAAAAGATGAAGTGGGCCAACAAAGAAAAGTTATAACCGGACATGCGTCCCCGTAAACTATCCCCATGCAAGGGGTGAAATTGTCAAAGCAACACAAATATTTAAAAAGCAAGCCACGGCACGTTACCTTTCAGCCAATGGAATTGCTCCAATTCTACGAAATGACTAGACTTTCCCTCAACATGCCAAAGTAGGCATGTTGACCTGGTATGTGCTTATCACCATTTATAGTATATATTATATTTAGATATATAATAGGTTTGTGAATAAAATAAATTATCTTTTGGATTTAAAAAGTAAAATCAAATTAAGTTTGTGAATTGAAAAGCATCGCTGGTACCAAGATTTTTTGGCTGCTATAGCGATTGACTGTTATACATCTATAACAACATTAAAAAAAAAAATTATCCCTCCTAAAAAGATTATTCCAGAATAAATAGGCAATAATTAGGAAAGGTGCGCCAGCGGCGAGCAGAAGCAAGGTTATTAGATACCTCAGGAAAGTCCGGCCAGAACTTTTAAATAATATTTGATGTTGGCAAAAAGATCCATAAATTATAATTTTTTATTTTAATGTTATAAAATATAACAAAATTATTTAAAATTTAAAAATCAAACAAATGCATGCTTCACTAACTAAAAGTTAATAGAATTTCAATGATGGAAATATATATTCATAATATTCTTTGTCATAAATACTGTGTTAAAGTATCAAGATATTTAGACAAGATCTACACCTATTATTCGTAGTTTTAGACATTCTATTTCCATTAAAATAATAATAATTATGTTGCAAAAAAAGAATATAGTTATTATTAAGGGGTCTGACTGTACCTTTATAGTCACTGGTAGTCGCGTAGACATTGCTAATTTGCCATTGGTTCCATGGATCCTAGATTTGCAATTAGAAAGATATATACCTTAATAAAGAAGAATTAAAATAGTTCAATGTGTGGCATTTTTCATTAATGAGAATTACACAGAAAAAAGTTACATATTCATCCTCTCGTATTGATTGTGTAGATGAATGCAAAGTAAAAGTTCACATTCATTCAAATGACGGTTTGTTAAAATGTAACTTCTTAGATGAAAAGATTTTAGCTTTTCAGAAGATGTGAAGTTACTTGTCTTTATGAGAATTTTGTCATTAAAGCAAGTATCACGTCATTAACCCCATTTGGCTTCTTACGAATGAAAACGTAGATGATGCGCCTATTAAGGAACATCATTTGTGAACTAAATACACACCAATTCTCTCATTATCTCAAATACTCTGTCCTTCCTTGGCTTCCTTTCTTTGTGAATTTCTGGGCAATTATTTTGTGCAACTCCAAACTTCCAACCACTAGTGCAAGTGTTTGGGAGTGCTTTGTGGAACCTTGGGAGTGACCTTTGTGAACGATATGCACCGAGTCGGGCCGAAAATCGCTTTCAAGGCGGTGGCTTGCCACGACACAGCGATTCAAACTGATAAGTTGATTCTATCCTTTTGTTCAATTTTCTGGTTGATATTGTTAATATTTCCAACAATTTGAAAGCGATTTTTCTTATACAATATTAATCGGTAGTATACGGAGAGGTAAAATAATTTTATACATATTATGGTGATGAAAGGTAAAATACTTTTATATCTTCTCTAAAGAATGTGGTCATGAAAACAAAAACAAAAAACGTATGGATTGATTCCTTATGATGGATGCCTTAATTTAAAATGTTTGAAATTGAGAAATGTTTGTCCATCATATACAATTACAAAGAAAAAGGAAACTTACAGAAGAATACATGGTGAAACATCATAAAGTTTCATTAGTTTACACATTAAATGTTTGGAGTTATGGACATGGAAAAATTGAGAGTTGTGATTGTTAATTGTTATTAAAGATAGAAGTTAGGAAAAAAAAATGTGAGCTATGGAGGTCTTTTTAAGGAGATATGATTTACGTCTTTAACTTTGAGTTAATTGGATACCATTCATGTTTTGCAGTATCCTTGAAACCGCCTGATAGCACAGTTTCAGGAAAACTAATAAATGAATAGTGAATTAATGCCAAAGTTAGATTATGAATCTTGCACTTGGTATACATGAAGGAAACTGAGAGAACAATAATTTTCTTTGGGAATGTAATTGTCATATTACAACGAGAAGACAAAGACAACTCCAAGGTGCAAGGAAAAAAAAATGGCAAAAATCGAGTTCTATTTTCTTACAACTCCACTCTTATTTACTTATGAATTTACCCTTGTGTTTCTTAAGAAATACTAGTGATATAAATGTTAGGGTAGATGATTCATTTTGTGATGATCTTAAAATGCGTAACATATATGATATGCTTATGGTGATATGCAATTTCATTATATTAACGTGAATTTGTTGCATAATAGATCATGTGGAGTTTAACTACAAGTTATGGAATGATGTGAAATATTTAAGTTGGAAGGATCATATCTATACTTGATCGGTGTTCTATAATGTTTTGACCGTGTGAATAAATGGTATTTACATTTAACTCTTATCTTAAGGTTGGTGAACCTTTATGATAATTTTAATATTTCTTGTGAAGTATGTTTGATAACTGAAAATGTGCATTTGTCTAGATGTTGTCTCTTCCAAAAGAAAAGGCTTGAATATATATATAGACAAGAACAATCATCCCATCAGATGGCTAGCTTAAAATGCTCCAACGTATGACAATCAATGAGATTAAATAATAATGAGAAAATAAAGAGGCTGATGTCTATCTGTTACAAATCATATTCTCAACATTATGTAACCGTCATTCAAGGCTATTCATCAATGGACAAAGGACCATTTGAGTTAAGAATTCAAAGGCTATTAATGGCTAGTTAAATGTGGTTTGTTACAAATGCTAATAAAGGGTCTATTATAATAATGGCTATTAACCATGGCTGTAAAAGGATAAAGAATATGTTAGTAAACAATGAGCTTGTTGTTAATACATCTGACACCTGTGTTTATTCTAGGATGGTAGGATAATATATTATGATTATATGTCTATATGTGGATGACATGTTAATATTTGGCCCTAAGTGTGAATGTTGTTAATGAAACAAAGAACTTTTTATCTTCTCAATTTGAAACGAAAGACTTAGGAGAAGCGGATGTGATTTTAGGGATTAAAAAGGAACTGCTAATGACTTCTCGTTATGTCAGTCTCGCTATATTGAGAAAATATAGGAAAAAGTTGATTGTTTTGATGTAGTTCCTGTGAAGATTCCCTATCATTCTAGCATATATCACTTGAAAAAGAATAAAGCTTCTAATGTTTCTCATGAATTATACTCGGCTTGATATAATTTATGCTGTTAGCAGATTGAGCAGGTATATTCGTAACCCTATTTGAATGCTCTTCATCATTTGTTAAAGTACTTGAGACGTACTATTGATCGGCGTTTGCATTTTAATAAATTCTTGTTGTTTTAGAATGATGTTGTGATGCAAGCTGGGTAACTGACAACGATAAGGCTAAGAAGCCGAGTAGCTGAGAAATCTATTGGCAGATGTATCATTGTGAGGGAACAAGCTATACCAGACTCTTTACATTGTTACTCACAGGCGGCAATTGGGATTGCAAAGAACAGTGTGTACAATGAAAAAAAAGGAGACACATATTCGCATCAACCATGGTGTCGTTAAACGCTTGTTGAAACATGGTGTTATTTTCTTGGAATATGTAAGGTCCAAAAGAATTTTGACGGATCCTTTAATCAAGAGTTTGGTAAGGAAAATAATTCTTAAAAAACGTCGAGGGGGATATGGCTAAAGCCCGTGGATTGAGGTAATATGGTGGATACCCGTTTGTGGTCAAACGACGCCATATATGCCGTCAATATGCACTACATATCCTATCCCTATGGCGTGTGGTAGTGTTTTGTAAGGTTGAGTTTTACTCTTAATCCATAACCTGTTGTGGGGGTGCGTTTGAGATGCACTTGATGGATTTACTTGAGTTTTACTCTTAATGTTTCCATAACCCATTGTGGTGGTGCTTTGAGAAGCACCGGATGGATTCACCGCTTGATATGAGAAAGGTTGAGCTTATTTTTGCTCTTAATGGTTCCATAGCCTTGTGGTAGTCTATGTTGAAGATAGACTTGATGGAATCACCTACTTGAGTGTAAAGGTTTGGGCGCCTTGTATGAAAAATTTGGGTTGTTTTTCTAGAGCATTCATGAGACTCAAGGTTTGGTGCATGGCCATAAAAGCACTAAGTTGTATCGCGGAGTTTGCACGAAATTAAGGATATGGTATGTGTTGTGGGGGTCTCAACTTATATCCATTTAGTTCAAGAGTACTTCACTTTGTGGATATTTGTTGTTGCCTCATTTCACTACGTATCAATTCAAATCGAAAGATATTGATACTTAAGTACATGTTCCTTCGTTTTGCCTAGAAATTATTCCTATTCTTTTGACTTTGCATTTGTGGGGGATTGTGGCATTTTTCATTAATGAGAATTACAAAGAAAAAAGTTACATATTCATCCTCTCGTATTGATAGTGTAGATGAATGCAAAGTAAAAGTTCACATTCATTCAAATGACGGTTTGTTAAAATGTAACTTCTTAGATGAAAAGATTTTAGTTTTTCAGAAGATGTGAAGTTACTTGTCTTTATGAGAATTTTGTCATTAAAGCAAGTATCACGTCATTAACCCCATTTGACTTCTTACGAATGAAAACGTAGATGATGTGCCTATTTAAGGAACATCATTTGTGAACTAAATACACACCAATTCTCTCATTATCTCAAATACTCTGTCCTTCCTTGGCTTCCTTTCTTTGTGAATTTCTGGGCAATTATTTTGTGCAACTCCAAACTTCCAACCACTAGTGCAAGCGTTTGAGAGTGTTGTGGAACCTTGGGGAGTGACCAGCTGTGAACGATATGCACCGGAGTCAGGCCGAAAATCGCTTTCAAGGCAGTGGCTTGCCACGACACAAATGGATTCAAACTGATAAGTTGATTCTATCCTTTTGTTCAATTTCTGGTTGATATTGTTAATATTTCCAACACAATGGAATTAATTGGAGGAAAATAGGCTGCTGAGACTTAATTCTAGATAAACCTTCAATGTCTTTCTAATTTATCTTTGTTAAATCTAATTTTCTAATTCTAATGAATTTGAAATATCATATTCGCCACCTTTATTTTGAAAATTTACGACAAAGTAAGAAAAAAGAATTTATTAATTTTTGAGAATCGAATTAAAAAAAAGTGTAATAGCATACGACAGTAACTACTAGTAGTAATACTCATTGATAAAAAGACACCGAGAGAGTGTCCCTTTTTCCGCATAGAAAGAGACTCATCACTTGTAAGTAGCGTTCCGTTTGGGTACGATCTATGATCTCACTACTTTGTACCTTATTTTTCTTTATAATATTGTAATTTATTCTTTAAATTAAAGATGTATAGGTAATGACGAAAAATTATTCAAATCTATCCAAATGTTGTATTCATCAAGATAATACAATACAATATGATGCTTTATGAAACAATAGATACAAATAATACAATGCATTATGAAACATATGTAACAATCATCCAAAAAAGCTGTTAGAAGTACTTCTTTTGAAGTACCATATTGTTGATCATGTAATTTAAATAAAAAGAAATTGAAAACTAATTTTATAATAAGTCAATAGGATGTCCAACATCTAAAAGAAAACAAGCAGACAACTAAAAATTTAAAGACTAGCAAATGTTTCATCCTAATTAACTAGTAGGGCAATAAAAGAATCCCAGCTAGTAGCTACTATGTTGTATGACATAAGCATCTAAATAAGAAAAAACCCTAAAAACCGTGAGTTTTCTTAGCGCAAAGCTTTTTCAATTCCTTGACAACTTCTTCAATTTCTTCATCTCCTTTGGAACAAAGCATTTCCTTCATATCCTTTGCCTTTTGCCTTATAAATTCACCATTCTTGTCAACCACCACTTGGTTGATTATGGTTGCAACTTCTTCTCTATGAAGCTTTCCATTACTATCCCTCACAACCTCCACAGCAACGCCAACGTCTTCAACAAGCCTAGAATTAATTGGTTGATCAATATGCATAGGCATTGCGATAATCGGAACCCCATATTTCATGCTTTCCATTACAGAACTCCATCCACAATGACTCACAAATCCACCTATACTCGAATGCTCCAAGATTTTTGCTTGTGGTGCCCATCCTTCAAAAACTTTTCCCCTATTCCCTACCCTATTGAAAAACCCTTTAGGCAATGCCTCTTCAAGTTGAATATTTTCCCCCTTTTGGAACCTTATAGGCCATATAAAATTCACCTTACTATTTTCCAACCCATAAGCAATCTCTAACAAATCTTCCTTGGACAAAAAATATTCACTTCCAAAAGACACAAAAATTGTGGATTCCTTCTCTCTTTCATTCAACCATGTTATTAACTCTGATTCCCCATCGTCAACGCTAGGTTCTTGAACTAAAGGTCCAAGAGGTACAACCTTTTTCCCGGTTAAATTTGTGATATAATCACTATACTTACCCTCAATCTCCTTAAAACTTTTTATCAAAACAATATCACATGATAGGTAGAAACAATCTCTAACTCGTTTCTTATCTTCCTCAAGCTTTTCCACAGGCATAGATGATTCTTGTTTCTCAATACGAGCCATCTCATAATCGCGATAATAAATAGACGAGAAGGGAAATTTGATACCTGGCTTCTTGAACACATGCAACATGTAAGCGGTCATCGTGGAGCTGCTACTAATAAATTCCACAGCAGGAATTTTTAGTTCAGCAGCAGCTTTTGGAGCCCATGGTTGGAGAAAATCATAAATCAATAAATCCGGTTTTAGGGTTTTCAAGATTAGGGTAAAATCAGGGCTAGCTAAGTCAAAAGCTTCTTTGAGAGTGCTCATGAGATGGGGAGGGAGGCCATTGGTGGTGTGGTAACAAGGAGGAAGATTTGGTAAAGTTTGGAGATGAAGTTCCAAGAATTGGATTGATGGTGAAAATTCCGGGCTAATTTTTTTCTTGATAGAGCTTAGGATTACTGGGGTAGAACACAAGTAAATAGTGAAATTTTTTTGGCTGAGTTTTTTTGCTAACTCTAAGAACGGTGAAATGTGTCCATATCCCAACCATGGGAACATCAAAACACGAAGAGGTTCGCAATTATCCATGAAACCATTCATGATTAATTCCTTGAGTTTTTCACGTCTTTCTCAAACTTACTTTCTTATTGAAATCGTTTCTATGGAGTTCGTATTTGAAGTTGTTCAACTAGTTTCCCATATGGTAAGTTCGCAAAAATATTTGATACACAAACATGTAGAAGGAAAATTCGACAACGTATTTTGGTGTAGATATAACATCTGCATGGTTCATTTTCCTTTTATGTTGATTTACTTTCTTTATTTTGTTCCCTTCCATTTTAGCTTCTCTAATTTATTTTCTTGTTCCTTTTCTATTTCTGGTAACTAGTGCTAATTGGAGAACCAATGGTAGTTATTGTGTTTAGTGGGGTAGTACTAGCTAACGGTAAATCACAATTCCGTCGATATAATTGGAATCCTAGATTCCGAAGTGTTTATATTTAGACAAGATCCAGAAAAAGTAGCGAAATCATTTTTTCTTTTATATTCTGTTCTTTTCGATATTTGTAAAACTTTATTCTTCATTTTTTTTTATATGTGGCACTATTATTTACTGAAGCCAAGTTGGATGAAAGAATTGACGTATGCATCCAATGATAATAAAAAAAAAAAAGATAAAAAAATAAAGTTTTTGTTACCTAGCAAAACATAGCACAATAATTAAGGGTTGATAATTTTATAAATAATATTTTTAATTTAAATAATATATGAAAGAAAATAAAAGGGGTTTGTAATATATACTAGAAACCAAAAGAGGATGTGCGTATATATTATAGTAAGTCAGAACTTCGGGAAAGGTAGGTGTAATTCTTCCATAATATTTTTAATTAAGAATAAAAAAAGGTGTCCAGTGAGCTATATAATATATAATCTATACTTCTTATTTTTTGTTTTTGAGAAAACAGTGACAATAAATTATGTCAATTCACCTTGATCTCGTTCCAATAGATTCTTTAGAAAATTTTAAGGTAATTATGTCAAGTGTAAGTTTCTGGAATATATATATATAGAATCTTTAGATTTTCTAGTTAAAGGATATTTCTTAAGATCTTTACATTAAGGAAGTACTATATTCCTTTAATGCATAACGTAAAATCGATAATGATATAGGTGTGACTTGTGAGACAGATTACTAGTACTTCTATTCCAGAAACTAACACTTGACATAATTAAGTCAAGAATTAATAATTATGCTAGCAAACGACAGTAATTAAATCAGTGAAAAAGAAACAAAGTTTTTAGAGAGAAATTAGATCACATTTTTTTTAATCTGATAGACTACATTATTAGCACAAGTTGCGGGCATGCTCCTACAGTAATTAATTATAATTTTACTCTGTGAAAATGTAGACATGAGTGGCAAATTGTTCCATTGTAAATACATGATTCCAGTAATAGTGAAGAAATAAAAAGTAAAACCTCAATGATTTACAAAAGTAATTTCCAGTATCATCTTACAACTCTGTTCTTAGCTGGTTCTTCTGCTTCGATATTGCTTTCATCATCGTTCACTTTGCTGGGTAATATGTTGTGATTTGTAATTTTTACAGTAGATTTCTACTTTGACTACTTCCGGCTTCGTTGTTTCTTCAGAAAATTGTGGTTAATCTTCTGTTTGTGCGCTCCCAAGTATTAGTTTTGCTATATCATTTCAAGGAATGAATTTAGTAGCAGTAATTGTCAAAGTCAATATTTGAAAGTAATAATACTTGTTCAGTTGTTTGTATTGCTTTGTCGTGTCCAAAGTTTATCCTACTATGTTTGAATTAAAAAAAAAAATCTACTATATATGTCATTTCAAATAATGAAATTTAAATTTTGACAATTACTTGTCTTTTAGCTCTGCCTTCTCTAGAGGGGTTATTGTGACTATAATCTACACTAGAGATTAACGATTTAGCATATCACTACTGATGCAACCGCTGTCACGCCCCGAACCATGGCCTGGGCGAAACACGGCACTCGATGCCTTACTGCATGTGACCGACCGAACCACATGGCTTGCTGAATCATCATGAAGCATAACATGAGCGGAGTATAACGTGAATGCATGATGAGCCTTTATAAAACGTAGTAAGTCATAATACTTAATAAAAATACTTGTTTAAACATGAGTGCGTACGACTCCGAATGTCTGACATAACATAACTGACTTGTCTAGTCTATGAAACCTCTATCATGAGTCTGACTGGAAAACATACTTACTGGGACAAGGCCCCCAGCATACCTTAGATGCATAACAAATCATAAAACAAAAGTTGACTAAACCCCGAATGAGATGGGGCTCACCAATAAGCTGATACGAATGCTGTCCCATCGAGCGTATGTGTCGTCCGTATATCAATACCGCATCGTGAAATGCGAGGCCCCCGGAAATAAAAGGGGACGTTAGCACATTGAATGTCCGGTATGTAAAGCAAGCCGAATGAAATAACATGGGACATGAAGTAATAAAGATAAGAACCGAACGTGAAACTGAAACCTGGTTATGAGCATGGACATGAATACATATATAATATAAAGCATGGTAAAAATATCATAAGTAGGGAGAGCAATAACTTATAACCGATCCATGGTCTGGTGCTTGCGTCCCGCCGAAAAAACACTCGGTCCTTGCCGGGGAACATGAGATTTAATAAAAATATGAAAGGATCCAGTCATTATGAGAGATCGCCTGGGACATGGGTGGAGCGATCCTCATCCTACGGTGGCTACGTAGTTTCAGGCTATCTGAAGCCTTCCTCGGTAATTAAAGCAACTCCCAAAATCATAAACATGTAAAATAAGTGGCACTTGCTGCCCATGGTTTTCATGAATATAACTTGCTTGTTCATGGATATCATAAATTATAGCTTGCTTGCATGAACTTGTAAAACATGTATAGTATTTTCTTGAAAATAGCATAATATATCATAAACTAGCATGCATGAACTCATGGAATGAGATATATGGGTTTTCATGGATTACGGACGGATTCTCAATAATCATAGAGAAATATTAAGAACTCAATGATGGAATTATAACAATTCATACATGGTATAATCATGGACTTGGACCTAGGGTTATCATGAGCATGGTATAGAAACCCTAGTTTTCGTAAAGAATCATAATTTATGGATTATGAGGCGTGGGGAAGAACAATGATATTCCCACACGTAGATAGTAACTCTACATACCTTAGTCGCTTCAAAACTTGAATTAAAGACTTGAGCTTTGAAGAAGATTTCCAAAATCTTGAATTCTTGAACCTTGAGATGGATTTTCTTGAAAACCCTATGTTAAGAATGATGGATTCTTGCTTAATGATCATGAACGTATGTTGGAATTGACTTGGATTGCATGGAATAGGCTTACCTTAAAGTTTCTTGAAGGTTGGGAGAGAAGAGCTTAGTCCTTAGGGCTTGAGAGACTTCTTTAGGGTTCTTTACCTCAGAAAAATTGGTTTAAAACGAAGTGGGAAAGAATATAACGAAGTTTGGCTCTTAGATTGTCGTGGTCTGTGCGCGGTCTCGCAGCTGGAGGGTACTTCGCGCAGGTGATCGCGCAGCGAAGGCAGTAACACTGCCTCTGGTGCGCGATCGCGCACTTGAAGGGTACTTCGCGCAGCACTTCGCGCAGAGTAAAACGGGTATAACTTCTAGCACAGAGCTCCGTTTGAGCTCCATAATATATGGTTGGAAAGGTATTTCAAAGACCTACAACTTTCATGTTTTGAGTTTTCTCAAATTCCTAACGTCACTACCCGAAAACTAGCCATAAGTACAGACTGTCTCAGACTTAGACGAATTTAGAAGGCCTTAAGAACTTCACTTTTTGGTTTGACTTCAAAATGATCAAGTTTATCACCCGAATGGATTCATATAGCTAAAATATGATCTTTCTACTAGTTTCATACGTTCACATCTAACTCGGATTTATGGGATATTACCGATATGGTTTAGTATGAAAGTACGAGGTGTTACAACCGCCTATCAGATCATTTCATCTGATTTTTTGACGGTCCCAGGACATTTTTGTACATATTATTTTTTCACATAACTCAAAATATCAATTAGACCATACCATGCCTGTCTCGCACGACAATTCTTGGCCATTGGCGTATAAGCATCTGGATTTGATTTTTGTGGTCATTTCTGATATTTCAATGCTCTTGTGCTTTAATTATATTGTACCAAATGTTGTAGCGTGTGTACCTTTGCTCTTTATGGACAAAAAAGTGGGCTGCTTTTATTGAATTTCTTACTATAGTTTTACACTTTACACTTCGGGGCTTATGTGGGCCCACCTCAGCTTTGGCTCCATACATAATGGCCAACAGGATTTTAAGTTTAGTGCACTGTCCGTGTACAATATTTTTTACACTAGTAGGTAATTTTGAAGGTAAATACAGTAACTTTCTTAAGTAAATATGTTTACTTGTTTTAAAAATATGAAATTGTAATTTATGGTAGAGTAATTAAAATTAAGGAAAGTTGAATCCTACTTGTACTCTACCCAAAATTAGTTCCTAGTTTTACTACTAATCAATGGTATCCTTCTCAAAGTTTGTTTACAATTTGACGTTCTCTCTCTCAAAATATTTGCTGAAGTAATTCTTTAACTCTTCAAATATAGGGAACTTTGTAATAAGTAATTCTTTAAGCATCTCATATATTGTGAACTTCGAGGAATTTCTTCTTGTTTAACAGTAAGTGTTTATTAACAAATTTTGAAGTTTTTGTTCCGTCTGCAAGCATTTGAAGGTTATTGTCTCTTTAGTTTGATGGAAGGGAACCGTAAGAATTGAAGTTTTATTAATGTTTACTAATAATTTTTTAAGTAGAGGTGGACGTAAGTCTTTCGGCTACACGGGTTCAATTCATTATATTAAAATCTCAATAAATATTAGATCTGAACCCATAATTTTGACATTTCAAGGATTTCAGTGTTGAAAACCGTTACATGAACCAATTAAATTTAAATTCTAAATTTGTCTCTAATTTTAACAATAGAAAGCTTTGATTAATTATATCACTTTTCAATATGTGTTTGTAAAGTTTGTTACTTTAAAACAAATCTTAGGAGGGTTTGAAGAAGAAATAAAAGCTCACGATGGTAGAAGAAGCAAAGACAGAGACCCGATCAAAATTCTGGGAACGATGAAGACATAGGAGTTAAAGGGAAGAGAGAAGGGGATAAAGAAAAGACCAGATCAAGGATTTGAAGGGAAGAGGATAAAGAACAATCCTAAATTATAGAAAAAGAAAAAAAAATCCTAAATTTTAGAAAAAGAAAAAAGAAAGCTTTAGAATGAATTTTTGTATAATAATATTAGCTCTGATTTTAATAATAATATTTATATTTGTATCTCATAAAGCTTTAGAATGAATTTTTGTATGCATATACATAAAACTAGATGATGAAAGCCCGTCCAACACAAAAAATAGTACTACACTTTTTTTTTTTTTAGTCTATCTAAAAAAGAATGATATATTTTTATATTTAGAAATCATTTAACTTGAAACTTCCCCTTTTCCCTTTAATGAAATGATTTAAATCTACACAAATATGTATGACTTGTTTTAGACCACAAGTTTCAAAGATCTTTCCTTTCTTTTTTAAACTTCGTGCCTAGTCAAACTATGTCACATAAATTAGGACAGAGAGAGTACATTTTAGTAATATAATTATGGAATTTTTATTATAGAAAGTATTATAATTCAATTAATTGAAAATATCAATAAATTATTTTACTTAGTCCGCTTCTCCCATATATGACTTTCCTGGTTTGGTTCTTCAATTGAAAGATTTGAAATACACCTTCTCCTACCGAGTTTCATGCCATCATTTCTTTCTACTCAATAACACTGAAAAACGCTTTCATGTGTTAGCATCTATTGTAGTCTTAAATTTTTAAGTATAAACCAACTTCATCATTTTAAGAAAATATGTGTATACTTTTCTTGGGCAACTGCTAATGCACCAAGCTCCCCCTTCGCCTTCTCCTTCTCCCTCTCTTCTAACTCCTTCAACCCTTCCGCAATCTCTATCTCCCCCACCTCATTTATTAACTCCCTCATCTTAACTTCCAGCCTCCTGAACACCTCATTGTTCCACCTTCTTATATCTCGTTTCAGTATTTTCAACTTATAAGAAAGTCGAAAATAAGGTGTCCCAAAAACTTCATACCCATTCCACCATATATTTACTCTATCCACAAAATTTGGTGCTCTGAGCCACATGTTCTCGAATCTAAACGGAATGCGCAAACTCCTCTTTCTACTCCCATCTAGCAAGATAGGCGTATGATCTGAGGTTAATCTCGGAAGTGGAACTTGCAACCTGGAACTAACTCCTCCCAATCAGTGGACACCAAGAATCTATCAAGTCTAGATTTTGATGTGGAATCTCCTGCTCTGGCCCAAGTAAAATTTGCCCCTATCAAAGAAAGATCAATAAGACCCTGGTTATTAATAAACTCCGAGAACTCCTCTATTGCCCGGGAGATCACCCTATAGTCCACCCTCTCCTCCGGGAATCTTATTATATTAAAACCCTTCCTAACGTCCAAGGGATCTCCCACCCTACCATCATAGTGGTCATCTCTTCCCAAAACCTCTCCTTACTTGCCTCCCCTACCGGGTTGTACACCCCACCAAAACCCCACTCTTCGCCACTACCAACATTTTTACCCTTATTGCAATCATGAGCTTCCCCTTACTTACCTCCATCACTTCCGTTTTTCTTTCATCCCATAATACTATGATACCCCCTGCATTTCCTAATGCCGGTACCCAATCATATTTTACCCCCCAAAGACTTCTCGCCACTGCATCTTTCACCACCTCCATTTTAGTCTCTTGAAAGCACAAGAGATCCACCCCCCATTCTCTAACTCCCGTTTTGATAATGTCCCTTTTATTAGGGTCATTCATCCTCCTCACATTCCAAGAAATAATTTTAACTTCTATGATCAACATCTTTACCCTCACCCCCACTTCTCTGATCTCCCAGTCTACCACTCTTACTTCTGCTCCTCCCTCTCCTCTGGTACACCATCACATTACATTCTTCCTCTTTATCTTTCCCCAAACTCCTTTCCCTCCCTCGATTCATCTATCTCCTTCTCTCTAACACCTTTTGCCTCTTCTTCAATGTCCATGATAAGTTCTAACACCCTACCCTCCTTTCCTTCAAAGTCCACTCCCAAAAACTCTCTAAACTTCAAGAATTTTGATCCCTTACAACTAATCACATTACCACCTTCCTCAACACATGCTAAAGGCAACACATCAACTCCGTGCACATCATAACAACCACTACTAGAGCCCGGAATCAATTGACGGTTAACAAAGACATGACCAACAGCCCCTAACCCTTTAGAAATAGCACAATTGGATGGATATCCCCCTTCGAAAATCCAGATTGTAACCCCTTCCGCCCTAGATCTACAGAATCCAGTTAGCCGAAAAGGTGATTTCAGTCGGCTGGCCTTATGAGATCTCCAGATCTTAAGATCTGTCACACCCCGCTGCATGTTTCGAAGACTCTTTCTCTGTACTGGACTCACGACGCGAAATCAAGCCTCGTTCTTGAGATCTCATGCTGTTTTGGATAATTTTAAGTGGCGGGACAGTAGGGTTCCGGCGGTCGAGTCCCCTTTGAGAGTTAGGTCCGGTCGGCTCATGTTTTCTACTATTAAACCGACCCAATCTTTTCCTCCAACCCGGTTCACTAACCCAAGGGTACGAAAGGCTTTTCCCCAAATTAGGGTTTTTGCGCCCTTGTTCAAATTCAAACTTGTCGCCGTCCATCTTCTTCCTCTCCACAAAGTCCAGCTTTCTATCATACAACAGTGGAGTTTTTTTCCAGCCAAACCACTCTCCTTCCTACCTCCACCTACTGCTCCCCTCCTTGCAATACCAATACCTTCTTCCACCTTCAGGGGCAGCTGTACAGGTCGAAATTTTAGGGATAACCAAATTCTATACTCTCTTTCACCATCATCCACCATTACCGAGGCAGGCACCTTACCTCTCTTTCTCACCATGATTCTCACCTTAGACATGTCGTGCATACTACAAATTACATTCACGAATCCCCCACATAGGTCCTCGACCTTTCTAAAGAGATCAATACACCAAAGCTGGACTGGAAGACCCACCATGTTGACCGTGCTAGTGTCGCCGGAAAAACGAGGATCCAAGCAGCCTTCATTCTCCATGCATCTCTCTGGTTTCAAGAAATTGCCATCAAACCATATTTTACTTCCATTAAGAATCTTCAAGGCTTGCTCCTCGTTCACAAATCGGAACAAGAATTGAGAGTCGTTAAGTTGCGTAATCTTCAGCCCTCCTGCTACTCCCCATTCCTCGACAGCCCAGTTTCTAATAGCCTCCGAAGAACCCACCCACTTCACAAAAGAACCAACCAAACAAGATTTTAAGAAACCTTTTCTTTTCATAGTGTTTTCCGCAGACAGAGAGAATGATGGCTCACTCAAAGAATCCTTCCTCTTGCATCTTCCTCCAAGATCTAAATAAGGCCATGCTAAAGCTCTCTTGAAAGTCATGTTCTCCCTCTTCCTAGATTCTAGAGAGAAGTAAGAGCTTCTCTCTCTAGAACAAATACTCTGTTTTGGTGAATAGGGGCTAGTGAGATTTTTCTCTCCCCAGAGAGGCATCAGGCGGGTGATCTAATCTCACCTTTTCTCTTTATTACGCTATGGAAGGGCTCAACAAAACGCTTCTTCAAAATTGGAAGGAATGTGGGATCCCAAGCCACGTCTCCCGCTTGCTTTATGCAGATGATACACTGATCTTTTGTGGAGCTGAGAGATCCCAAGTAATCCATTCAAATCTAACCTTGTTTATTTTTTAAGCTATTTCAGGGTTAATATGAACATGCTTAAAAGCACCATCTACCCGGTAAATGATTTCCCCAACTTGGAGGAACTGACAGGTCTTATGGGCTGCAACATTGGCTCATTTGCTTCCAATAACCTAGGCCTACCCTTGGGTGCTAAATGCAGTAATGGGATCATAGAGAAATTTGAAAAGAAGATGGTTACTTGGCAAATGCAATAAGGGGGCAGACCAACACAAATAAACAGTGTCTTGGATGGCATCCCTACACACTATATGTTCCTATTCCAAATTCCATTCAAGGTACTAGAACTTTATACATTAAGAAGGAATGTTTTGACGGAGGGAAACAACCAGGGGCACAAGTTTCATTTGATCAAATGGAGAAAAGTCACTCCACCAGAATTCCTAGGAGGTCTGGAAATGAAGGGCCTTAATGCCCACAATATGAGCAATATGATGAAGTGGTTATGGAGATAAAGCCAGGAAGATATTGGGTTATGAAAGGAGGTAATTGAGGCTAAACATGGAGAATTGGATAATTGGTCCTGACATCGGTCAAAGGCACCTTATAGAGTTGGCCTTTGGAAGGGCATTAGGAAACTCTGAAGCACCTTTGCTCAGAACACTCAGTTTGAAGTAGGGAATGGTACCTTAACTAGGTTCTGGAAAGACAAATGGACAGGCGATACCACCATCCAAGATGTCTTCCCACTTTTTTCAATTTAGCCCAAGACATTGATGTTGTCATAGCCACATATAGGGAAAGGGCTGATTGGAATTTCATACTTAGAACAGACTTGCATAATTGGGAGTTCGAACTGTTGAGCCTGTACACAAACATACAGCAGTGCAGCTAGACTAAAATGGGGCAATCAAGTAGTGTACATCTACACTGTCAAACTGAGCTATCATTAATTGTGCTCTAGCAATTCCCTACTTCAAAATGAGTTACCTCCTAAGCTCATCTGGTTCACCTAGATAGTCCCCAATGAGGCCTACCTCACTCAGAATCACTTTTCAGTTTCAACTTCCCAACAAATGCTACATGTGAAAAATGGATGCTGAAAGTCTTGGACATCTATTTATTCACTATGAAGTTGCTCAGGCATCTGGAGCATGTTTTTGTGCATCACGGGACTCAACTGGTCCACTCCCTACTTATTAAGGGAAGCTTATAGGAGTTGGTGATTTTAGAGAGTTGATAAAGCCATGAAGAGTATATGGAGAATGATACCTATTTGCACATTTCGGTGTACTTGGACAGAAAGAAATAGGAGAGTGTTTTAACGGGGTCTCAACTCCTATGGGGTCTTTAAAGGCCAAATATATTGCTAGTTTACTTTCTTGGTTCAGTTTGTACTATGCTAATAATTCAGATTAAATTCTGGATTTCATTAGTTCTTTATCCCTGGCATAGTCTATTTTTTGCATAAAAGCCCAATGACAAATCCTGTAACTACCACATCTTCTTGATAGGGGCGGGGCTATAGTGTTAAAGGGGGGTTCGGGTGAACCCAGTAGCTTTTCTGTAGACCCTATATTTTTACTATAGAAAAACAGTAAAGGTAGATATTATTTACTTGCGAACCCATATATACAAATAAGCGGACGGTTTAGCGGTAATGCAAAGGCTAGAGAAGCTCTCTCTTTCCAGAGATGTGGGTTCAAAACCCCACCAGTACCTATGTTTTTTCGCTTTTTTGTTATAATAAGCAAGATTTTCTTTCAATTCACTTTTTAAAATTAGAAAAACGTATAAATTAAACTCGTGCAGTTCTTTTCCTTTGGGAATATTATATGGAACTTCTTTTAACACTTTATATTTTAAAAACAAAATATAAAATTGATAAATCACTAAGCAAAAAGCAAACGGAATTCTCCCGATAAGTGCTGCTATCATTCTTTTTCGTCGTTTTCTTTCACAAAGCCAAACCCAAAATTAGATTTTTCAAAATATATTAAATATTGATACTTGTTCGTTAGTTTGATGGTTGTTATCAGGGGGTGGCTCAAGGGTGAAGCTAGTAAACATTTGCTTTAGCCCCCCAAACTTTTAAGGCCCCAAAAAGTTTACGGATAAATTTTATGATTTTATTTTTTCTTAGACAATATTGAAGATTGTAAAAAGAAGTACAAAATTTATATAATAAAAGAAGGAAAAAAACTATCTACTTTTTAAGAGAAATATTTTAGAACTTTGAACTAAATTACTCAAAATCTTCATATTATTAAATAAAGTTTTTACCACAACATCCAAGGTAATGTATTTAAAATACATGACTAACATCTTATTAACTTGAATTAATCCTCACTATTATAAATATTAATAAT
Organism: Lycium ferocissimum; assembly: GCF_029784015.1. Taxonomy (NCBI): domain Eukaryota; kingdom Viridiplantae; phylum Streptophyta; class Magnoliopsida; order Solanales; family Solanaceae; genus Lycium; species Lycium ferocissimum. The sequence continues at coordinate 61,948,709 of NC_081343.1, forward strand.
AATGTAATGTGAAGTAAATGCAACAATTATAAAAGAAAAAAAAAAAAAGAAGGCAAGACTAGATTTTTTATTTTTTTATTTTTTATGTATGTGTATATATTTTAGGTCTCTGGTTAAAATTTAACTTTTGGCCATTAATTTTATTGAGACGCCCTTAGTTGTTATACATTAGCTTGAGGTCGTTGTTTTGTCTCAAAATTCTGAACCCCCAAACCTCAAATCCTGGCTCCGCTTCTGCTTCTTGATGCTTTTTAATGAAAGCAATTCATAAAAAAAATGAGAAAAGTACTGAAAAGGTTACCAATAGATCTGCTCGAGATTTGTAAGGGGTATGATGCATCTTGAGACTTTCATAAATATGAATTGCCCCTGTGAGGGGATGGCGACGTAAAGCCTCATAGACCTCCTTTTCACAACGGATGAAAGTAAAACGCGAAATAGAATGTTTGGGCCACCCCTAATGTACATGAGTTATAATAAATGTTAGTATAATTTTAAATTGATATTTTGAAAGAAACAAATATGCATACAACTTACCCGTATCTCAGAACACCGGCAAACACGATAGTCATTCACATACGGATAGTCTTTCTCCGTATGCAAACCAGATGTAAGAACGTAGTTATAGCCCTCTTCATAGGTGATCCCTTCGCGCTCGATTGGGAGGTAGTCAACCATTTTCTGCCTTGAGAACTCAGGAACATCATGTGTATGAGGCTGATCCGATACAACCAATGCTCCAAGTGACGCACTTAGGGTAAATGCTACACAAGAGTCTGTTACAATGAAAAACACACAAAGATAAGAAATCCGAAATTCATTTCAAGGAGGTAAATGGCATATTTTTATATATATATATATATATATAAACGTAAAGAGAGGACGAACATAGCAATGCAAATTTGTACCACAAGTTATATAAGTTGTACACTTTAACCAACTAATTTTTCATCTCACGTGGACATATGTCATATTACTGAATATTTATTCTATTCTCATGTATACACATATACGCTTCAATTTAATAAATGAAGTACTCCCTCCGTCTCCTATTACTTGGCCATATTACTAAAAGATATGTCCAAATTACTTGTTCATTTACAAAACCAAGATAAAATTAATTAATTCTTTCCCATCTTACCCTTAGTATTAAATGTTCTTCAAAATTATCAATTTGATTAGAATGTATTTATTGGAGAGAGATAAAGGTAAGATAGTAAAATACATCTTTTATTTATGATTTCTTAAGGGGCGTGCGAAAGGAAATGAGCAAGTGATATGGGACGGAGGGAGTATATATTTTACCAAAATTTTATTTATGATTTCTTAAGGGGTGTGCAAAAGGGAAAGTGGGCAAGTAAGATGGGATGGAGAGAGCATATATTTTACCATAATATTCATATTTATTGGTGTATAGTCTCAATAGCCTTAGAAAATGATTTGAAAATGAGTAATTAATGTGAAGGGTAGAATTAATAAGAAGAAGAAAAATTTCTTTCTCTTGATATGTTAACGTGGATAAGTAAAAGTGAACGGAGGGAGTGACTTCTATTCTTGAAGAGAGGATGAAAAATAGCAATGCAATTTGTACCAAAAGTTATATAAATTGTACACTTTAACCAACTACTTTTTATCTCACTTGGACATATGTCATAGTACTGAGTATTTATTCTCTTCTCGTGTATACTTCAATTGTAATTCTCCTACACATATTTATTCCCTCCGTGCACTTTTACTTATCCACTTCTGACTTTTCACGTTCCTTAAGAATTAATAAGTGAAGCATATATTTTATCATAATTTCCATATTTATTGGTGTATAGACTCAATATCATTAGAAAATGATTTGAAAATGAGTAATTAATGTGAAGGGTAAAATAAGAAGAATTTTTTTTTCTTTCAAGATTTTTTTTTCTTTCTCTTGATATATTAACGTGGACAAGTAAAAGTGAAGGGAGGGAGTGAACTCTATCCCCATTTTCCTTCTTTGTCAATACTTTACTTATTTTACTCTCCTTTGCATTCTCTGGTTATTATTTCTTTACATTTATAAAATATATTACTTTTTTTTTAATTTCGAAATTAAAATTTCGCGATTTACGATATAACATATATCTTTCTAGTTTTGATTTCTTTGTAACGATTCATTTTATCTATAATTGTTAATATATAATGTAACTAATTTACCCCTTATTAACATATTTTTTAATTAATTTAATAAAAATATTTTATTAGTTTTTTTTAAAAAAATCCAATATATACAACAATGGTTCTTATGTTTAGATTTGAACAGTTAGTTAATGGTGATGGATATTAACCTGTCGGTATACATATAAGATACTAAAGAATTTAAAAGAAAAAATCTAGAATCAAAATATTAATTTTCCCTCATATTCTTACTAATTTTCTTTTTCACATCGATGAACAACTTTCATTGTCAGGACAATGAGAAAAAAGTCTGACTCTTTCCATCTCAAAGGCTTAATTCCATCATATGTTTTTAATTTTTAAACTCCATTTTTTAATTATAACTAAAGTGATGGTACGTAAAATACATTTTATATATGTTGCTATATATAATAATAATTAGAATGTTATTATAAGTTATTTACAAAATACAAACCTTAAAGACTAGCTAATTAACGTGAATAAACATGTTGGGCCCGTGCATCGCACGGATACATATATACACTAACAACAACTAGACAATCATAGGAGAACATATCCCACCACTTCTCGCCTAAATTATGAAATATCAGTTTGAATTTTGAAAATTATTTCTTATATTGGATTTTTAATCCCCTACACTCATGGTTATCAGATACCCATGGAGAAACACATTACAGTGCTTCTAGTCGAAATCTTATTCAAACAGAAAGTGCATGATTAATTCAAATCAGTACGGAATTATTATTTCAGCTCCAACGTGAGGAAGCACTTTGCTATGTAAACTAGCTAAACAAAATTTAAAGGCCATGATTTTTGCTCCAATTTATTAAATTATTTACGATCTATTAATTTTTTATAAATCAAAACTTAGTTTAAGTTTGAGTGGACCGATATAATTGTACAAGTGGATCGAGGCTATGTAAAATGTAAAATGTTATTTGATTAGTACATAGTTGTTTTTATAATTGTGTTGGGAAAGATGAGTTACTTTTCTACTTCTTTGAAGTTTATAAATTGTTTCAGATTTGTGTTACATAACTTTTTCATAATCAGCGACCTTCGGAAACTTCTATATAGGGAAATTTGCAGGATTATTCTTCGCTGGGGGTGGTCTTTAATTTTTTCCCCTCTAATTGGTGGTTTTTAACTTTTTCCCTTAAGGCCCAGATTACAAATTCTGCCTTACGTTTTTTTTATATTTTTTACTGAGCTGGAGTTCTGTTTGCAACAAATTTTAATATGTGAAAATAAATTACAAGCACAAACAAAATATGAAGAAATAAAGATTTTATTGATAAAGAATGCGGGTACAAGATCTGTTACTCCCTTGATTCTTCTCTCGTAATATTTCTCCGTAATTCGAGGTTCGTTAGTTTCTCGAACGTAGGATGATTTGGATTTGGATATGTGAACTTTCTTGGAATGTATTTGATCTCCGTGAAAGGATATTGTGGATCTTCTTGAAGTATTTGGTTGTCAAGAAATATCCGGCCACATATTGACCTCTTTTGAATACCCATGAGTTTATGGGATATTTGAGATACCTCTTCAAGTGAATATGTGTCCTTTATATAGGCTTAATATAGGGTTTAGGGTAGAGTAGTCTCCAAGAAATCTTAACACATATTGAGCTCACCTTTTAGAGTCCCAAAAAATTTCGATATCTACAAATGCCCCCTACTTCAAGGCTTGTCTGGGTGTAGGCTTGACAAAATTCAAAGACAAGACTTGAAATAATAGTGAAAGATGAAAACCGTCTCAAATGTGAAGACCAATTCTCCAATCCACTTTTTCCGACGCATTTTACATGTCCGTTTTGGAGTACTGCCGTGTGGTTTAAGAGATGCTCTAGGCTGCTTTAATTTTTTCCAAAGGCCTTTTGGCCTTTGATCGGTAAGAATAGATGTACCCGCATCGGACATGAATTGAGGTAATCTCCCTTTTCATTAAAGAGTAGCACCCAATCCACATAGGACAAGAATGAATGCAAATCCAGAACTCATAGAGATCTAATTTGAATAAACTTCAATTACACTGAAAATCAGAATTGTTAGATTTCATCGGTCAGAGTTGCCCCCGATTACGTGCGTCCATCCTTGCGGTTTTAGATATTTGATTTGGGAGAGAAGAGATGAAGGGCGGACTTGGTCCCACTGGGCGTGCCAATTTGTTTGCAACAAATTCTAATAAGCGGAAATAAATTACAACCACAAACAAAGTATGAAGAAATAGAGATTTTATTGATGAATATTGCGAGTACAAGATCTGTTACTCCCTTGATTCTTCTCTCCTAATATTTCTCCGTAATTCGAGGGTCTTTAGTAGCTTATTTCTCGAACGTAGGATGATTTGGATTTGGATATGGATATGTGGACTTTCTTGGGATGTATTTGATCTCCATGAAAGGATATTGTGGATCTTCTTGAAGTATTTGGTTGTCAAGAAATATCCGGCCACATATTGACCTCTTTTTGAATACCCATAATTTTATGGGATATTTAAGATACCTCTTCAAGTGAATATGTGTCCTTTATATAGGCTTAATATAGGATTTAGGGTAGAGTAGTCTCCAAGAAACCCTAACACATGTTGGGCTCACCTTGTAGAGTCCCACAAAATTTCGATGTCTACAAGTTCGAACCCACAACCTCGGGGTATTAGGCGAAGAGCAAAACTTAAAGACCACCAATTTGAAGTGCAAAAATTAAAGACCACCCCAAATGAAGGGTAATCTGCGCAAAAAAAAAAAAAAAAAGGACTTTTACTAGAGTTGTCAATGGGTTAGCCCAAGCCTCGCGAGTAAGAGAATTTGGTGGGTTAGGACGAGGCGTTCCTTCATTTGAAAGGACCTATGAATGATCAGTTCAACCCAGCCCTAAAAGGGTCATGGGCTAGCCATTCATTTTTTTATTTTTTTGATATTTAAGAGTTTTCTTTGGAACATAATGCCCTAATCATATCACTAATTAATAATGCATGTATAAGGAAGTACCGGTTTGAAACTCCATTGAACTTTGCACTAGTTTCTAACCCTAACTTCTTAAATAGTGTATAAAGACTTTGAAATTGATGCAGAGCTTTCAATTAACTTCAAAAAAACTTAGTCAAACAAACTAATGACATCACAAAATAACACATCATTACATAACAAAAGAGGACAATGTTTAATTCATTAAACTGGTGACATCACAAAAATAAAAAAAAATAAAAAAACTTAATCAAACAAAATCCTCAGAAAACTTTCACGGACACTCATAGTGAATCCCGCTTTACCACATCATCAAGCATACAGAGGTGTCCTCGGTAATGACGGCTCGGTGGTTGTCCGTAAGGGTGTTCATGGTTCGGTTTGGGCCGGTTATTGATTAAAATCATAACCAAACCAATTTAGTCGGTTTTTAAATGTCTAAAATCATAACCAAACCAAATAAAATAATAACCATCGGTTTGGTTATGGTCGATTTGGTTCAATTTTTCGGTTTATGACTTGCAGCCATGAGACTTATCAGTAAAGCATTAAAAAGTTGAAAAAGACATGTTTTTTTTTTTTTTTGTTCAAACGATAACTTTTATTTATAGTTTAAGGTGGGACATACATCACATAAACATTTTCACTATTAGTGATAGTGTAGTACTCAAGTTACCTAAAGTTGCTAAACTATTACATATAGAGCTAAAAACTAACTTAGTAGTGGCTGCACCATTTTTGTCATCTTAATACACATACCGGAAATAAAGTAGAGCATAGAGCTTTTAGTTGTTGTTACAAACATACATATTAATTAAACATAAAGACTACCTAAAATTAAAATGAAAATATATGAAATAAAAAAACTTTGTGTAATGATCCCAAACTTTGGGGCGATTTGCATTTTGCCCTCAATTCAAACTTTGTGTAATGATCCCAAACTTCAGATGTTTTTCTATTATTATCCCCAAGGCTAGGGTCTCACTACAAGGAGTTGTTCTTTCTCGCTTTTTTAGGAGGATTACCCACGGAAGAAGTATTAGGGCATTACCATGTGCTTGAGTTGCGGAAATGCGATGTCACAAGTTTAGGACCCATTCATAAAAAAAAAAGGTATAAATTCGAAAAAAAAAAGAAAAAACAACCTAAAATCAAATGGCTGACAAAGAAAGGCTAAAAATTTTAGTTAAAGACATTAGACTCTAACGTGAGCTTCTTTTAGTAGGTTTACACTTAAAAGAGTTAAAAGACTTAAAGACATGAGATTGGACATATTCTTAAAAACATGGGCCTTAAATAATCATGTGAAATAAGTAGACCAAAAATCAAATTAATGATTAAAAGGTATAAAATATCTATAATTATTTATGAAAAACTAATATTATACATATAAATAATTATAAAATTTATGTATATAATTTATTGGTTTGGTTGGTTATTTATTAAAAGAACCAAATATTATCGGTTTTTAAAATTTAAAACCAAACCAAATTTCGATTTTTTTATTCGGTTTGGTTAAATTTTCTGTTTGATTTTGATTTTAACCAAAACTGTGAACAACCCTAGTTGTCCGATTCCAATGATGCGTTGCTGGGAACTTGAAATTGAACAGCAAAAGGATATCTTGGATTGGGACTATTAGTCAACACTTAAGTATTAACTCTTTTTTAGTTTTTACTTTTTTTTTTTTTTTTTAAGTATTAAATTGGAATTAAATTATTTTAGCCATGGCCAGCCTAGGTCCAATATTGGTCAAGCCTCGAGGGCCAACGAGCTAACTTGGGTTGGGCCTATAAGCCTCAATTTTAAATGGGTTTGAAAATTCATAACCCAACCCTACCCAAGTAGTGGGTTGGGTTAGGTTGCCCCGCGGACCAAGCCGATTTTGATGGCTCTAATTCTATTGTTAGGTATAGTTAAATAAACCTCATATCGGGTTTTGATGGATAAAAGTCTTGCCGCATGTACTAATACGAAATATATCTCCTTTCGAACAAGTTAATAAATCACTATTTAAATAAAAAATATATAATGTTGTACGTACTTTTATATCTTGGCATACGATTATATAATGTGTTCTCCCTCTATTGATTACCTAAATACAATCAACATTCATCATTTTCTAGGATTTGCACTTTTTAATTAATTTTAATTTAATTGCTTAAATTCAGTTTCGTAAATTTTAATTTTTTTGTGCCTATTGATAAGAGCTCCACACACGTACTAGCCAAAAAACTAGATGATAGATGCAAAAAAAAAAAAAAAAACAATTACTATCAAATACATTCATATAAATTACTTCTTAACTATTATTCCTTCCGTTTTATTCTATGTGACCTAATTTGGACTATAAGAAAGTAAAGTAACTAAATTTTTATGTAAATTTGGACATAAAATTTGTAATTTTAAATTTATATTTAAAAACTATATATGTTATAAAATAATAAAGCTACGAAAAGAATGTTGCAGAGAAAGAGAGAAGAGTTTTTATTTCTCTTGAGGGATTGATTTATAATGAAGGAGAACCTCTTTATTTATAGGGAAAAAGTGACTTGATCTCAAAGTCACTAACCCTAGTATTTCTCCTAAAGATAGACATCCACAATAATAAATAATATTTATAACACCCCCCCCCCGGATGTCTATTTGATAGATAATGTGTCTCGTTAAAACCTTACTAGAAAAAACCCAGTGGGAAAAATTCTATTGAAGGAAAAAGAGTACACATTTCTAATAATACGCCATTTGGTTGCCTCATTAAAAACCTTACAAGGAAAAACCCAATGGGACAAAAACCTTGAAAGGAAAAAAGAGTACAACTCGTATTAACTCCCCCTGCTGAGAACTTCAATCCGAAAACTTGAATCTTCACATCTCAATCTTGTGCACCATCTTCTCGAAAGTTGCAGTTGGTAGAGACTTGGTGAATAAATCAGTCATATTATCGCTCGAACAAATCTCTTGCACATCGATACCACCATTATTTTGGAGCTCGTGTGTGGAGAACAACTTTGGTGAAACATGCCTTGTGCTTTTATGAATCCTCTCTTTAGTTGGGCTATGTATACTGTTGCATCTTCAGTCTTTGGATAAAGTTACATTGGTATATAATATTATTGAAATCACTCCAATTGCATTCCTGACTTGCTTTATAAACATATGTTATCTTTATATGATTTGACTGTTATGTAGAACAACATCATATGACTATAATCCCTCACAGTCATAGCAAAATATATATATATATATGCATCAATTGCATAAAGATATGGCAGTTCAAGACTAAATAATTCTGCAAGTTTCTCATTTCAACAGATAATATATTGCTTTTGAGAACTCTTCAAGAGTTTCAATAATATTCAAGTAATCAACTTGCACCAACAATATGACAGATTTTGATTTTCACAAAGACGTAAGGATAAATAGAGTCATTTGTGCCCTTAGTCGGTAAATATTCATTAAGGTGATAAAATCGCGTTCACCTTGCTTAGCTTAATTCATATAAGAATTATGAACAAATTTCTACAACTTGTATATGCTTTAGGCATTTAAAATTCTTCAGGAATTTTCATATAATTTTGTCAAGTAATTCATATAGGCTGTGACAACATCTATTTCTATTTAAATATGTGACATCTTCTGGTGTCTGGACAGCAGGTTCAATAAGATTAGGCTTACCAAGATGCGTCATTTCACTTGATAATAATTTTTACATTAGGATGCGTTAGTAGACATAGAATTTAGATCCTCACAATCTTTTACAATATTGTGCCAAAGATATCGTCGACGATATATCATTTGTATCGGTTCACAACGTGACATAACTTATTGAGATCTCATCACTTCTATTATTTTTAGGTACCTAAACCTCTCATGAGATTTCATAAAGTGTTATGTTGTAAGCTCTTCAAGAGCACATTGCCTCCTTATAATGATCATTGATCATTTGCTTCTCTTTCTTTTCAATGATTATTGCGTTTGGAACCGATTGATCTAGCATGCTTCATGCATGTTGTAGACTCTGTCCTTCAGTGACATTTATATTAATAGAAGCATTTTGCAGTTGAAATATGAATTTAGTTTTGGTTCAACAAATGCTTCTAGCATTTGACTTGAATTATTTCTTAAATGAGGATCATACTAATGATAATTCATAACATATTTCTCAGCTGCTTATTCTCTTCCCCTTATGTTAGAAAAACTAACACATATCCCATCTTCTTTGGGGGAATCCATCTTTGTGCATCATAATAGATTAATTAATCATCATATACCACACATAAAAAACTGTTAGATGGAAATATCTGGTTCCCAACCTTGAACCAATTGTGAGGGGAGAATTTATCATAATTTATTGGTCTGGAGCATACAAGTGATGTTGTATACAAGATATCATATCTCAAACTAGCACTTGAAACTTTGTTCTCATAAGCAACGGTTTAGCTATTTATTGGAGGCATTTAACGCCAAACAAGCTTGGATATAAACCAGCATTATCAAGATGGATTGTCTTGATTACATAATCTGAAAATTGTGCTCTTAACTCAATTATTTTGAGCAAGTAATTTTGTAAATGTCAAACTGCAGGTTGACAATAAACGCACATGTGATTATCTCATTGATACATCTATTTGGTATCGCATACCATGTGAATGGGCCCATATTCGCCTTTTATATTTTTTCAGAATTTAGGGAATTCAATCCAAATATTAGCTAGTATAATCAACTTGTAATGAGAATAAGCGGCACAAATAAATTCTTGAAGAATCTTCTAGTTCTTCAATATATGTCGAATACTTAATCTGCACATCATAGTTGATTCGGGATGGCCAAATTGCTCATGCCAACTGATAAAATTATCTATACTAGTAAACTTCAGGTTTACCATGCCATGTGCTATTTGTTTTAGTAAACTTCTGATTTACTATGACATGAATTCTTTTTCGCATCGATAAACTTCTGGTTACCGTGACATGTGATTTCATCATGCTTATATTTGTGTAGTACAATTTGGAGAATAAGGCGTGTGACCTTTCACATAGATATTTCTTACCAACCATGATTTTGATGCTATTTAATCCTCCTATCATTTATAACTTTAATATGATAGCCATTTATTTGAGTAAACTTCGAGTTTACTACAACTTGTGTTTCGATCATAACAACTTCGTATATTACAATCTAGAAAGAATTACATAATAGTATGTAAGCTGTTCAGGAGCCTTTAATTTATTCTCATAATCACATATTGTTTGGACACTACTAGTGCCATGATCTTCTAGATAAATAGTTAGCTCTTCTGGAGTCCTTAATTAATTTTGTACTATGAAACATTACCCTGACATATATCGGGAGTAAAGCGTAGAATATTCAGAATATTTCTTCTCAATTATTCTACCTCTTCTGGAGATGAGTCGTGATAACACACGTCTGTATTTATAAGATTTTACTAAATACCGTCACATTCACTTCAGGGAATGGATTTGTATTTATAACATTAATCAAAAGTACTCATTCTTCAGGAATAGAATATAATTATCTGAACGTGCCTTAAGCATATTAAATCGTAATAGCTTAGAATCTCTTTTAAAATATTGCTACTTCAGGAGCAGATAGAGGCGTACATATAATGTAGAGAATTTCTTTTTTTTTTTTGATATATTTTTCATAATAATCATAATAAAGGCCTGTGAAAATATTTACCACTGCGGGTGGTCAAATATTCTTGTAAACTACCAAAGTTTAGTACATCTTTGAATATAAAATACAACGCATGATGTACATATATTTAAACGATACAAGATAATGGACTATAAAGATAGAAATTTATCCAATCAAATTGTTTAGGAGGGGTATTAATCCAAAGAATCACGTACCTCAACTACTCTAGAGTAATATGTTAATAGGATCAAAATAATGATAGTATACTAAAACGTACATGTATATATAGTAATTTAGTAGGAGCCACCGACCTCAATACCTCATGAAGGATTGAAAAATTTCTATCCTTTAGAAGAGCCAGTAAGTGGCACCTTCGTCGTCCGTCTGTGGACCCCCCATAAAAAAAAAAAATTTTTAGGGCCCCATATTAATCAACCCCTAAAAAAAAAAAAAAAAAATTGTAAAAAAAAAAAAAAATTTTTTTGGGCCCCATATTAATCAAGCCCTTAAAAAAAAAATTATGGGCCCCATATTAAACAACATCGAGTATTAAAAAAAAGTGGAACTCACCACATCCAAAATCGAGGAGGAAAAAAAAAAGTGGGCCCCATATTAACAAAATCAAGCAATATTGAAAAAAAATGAATCCCATATTTAAAAAACAAACACTATTAAAAAAAATGTGGGCCCCATATTAAACACGATGCGTATTCGTAGCAAACACTAATATAATAAAGATTTAGATACGAAGCACAAACTACAATGTTATATTAATCGTATTTTGAACATAGTCTATATATATATATATATGCATAAAAATAGTGCAAACTAATAATGTCCAAAAGGGTGGGCCCCATACTAAATAACACCAAGCAATATAAAAAATGAAAATAAAAAAAAGGAAGAAACTATATAAAGCACGTGGTTTAGACTCACGCTTCATCGTCCGTTGTCCCTTAAAAAAAAAAAAAAGGGGTGGGCCCCATACTAAATAACACCGAGCAAAGAAAAAAATTGGAACTCACCATCTCCAAACTCATGGAAAAAAATAAAGTGGACCCCATATTAACGAAATCAAGCAATATTAAAAAAAAAAATTGAGTATTAAAAAAAAGTGGCACCTTCGTCGTCCGTCTGTGGACCCCCCATAAAAAAAAAAAAATTTTTTAGGGCCCCATATTAATCAACCCCTAAAAAAAAAAAAAAAAAAATTGTAAAAAAAAAAAATTTTTTTTTGGGCCCCATATTAATCAAGCCCTTAAAAAAAAAAAATTATGGGCCCATATTAAACAACATCGAGTATTAAAAAAAAAAGTGGACTCACCACATCCAAAATCGTAGGAAAAAAAAGTGGACCCCATATTAACAAAATCAAGCAATATTGAAAAAAAGTGAATCCCATATTTAAAAAACAAACACTATTAAAAAAAATGTGGCCCCATATTAAACACGATGCGTATTCGTAGCAAAAACACTAATATAATAAAGATTTAGATACGAAGACAAACTACAATTATATTAATCGTATTTTGAACATAGTCTATATATATATATATATATGCATAAAAATAGTGCAAACTAATAATGTCCAAAAGGGTGGGCCCCATACTAAATAACACCAAGCAATATAAAAAATGAAAATAAAAAAAAGGAAGAAACTATATAAAGCATGGGTTTAGACTCATGCTTCATCGTCCGTTGTCCTTAAAAAAAAAAAAAGGGTGGGCCCCATACTAAATAACACCGAGCAAAGAAAAAAATTGGAACTCACCATCTCCAAACTCATGGAAAAAAATAAAGTGGACCCCATATTAACGAAATCAAGTAATATTAAAAAAAAAAAATTGAACCCCATATTAAAAAAAAATATAATATTAAAAAAAGAAGTGCAGACTTTTTATTCGTAGCAAACACTAATATAATAAAGTTTTAGATACGGCACAAAACTACAATGTTATATTAATCGTGTTTTGAATATAATATATGTATATATATTATATGCATAAAAATAATCTCTAACTAATAATGTCCAAAAAAAAAAAGTGCGCCTCATAAAGGGTGGACCCCATACTAAACAACATCAAGCAATATATATATAAAAAAAAAAAAAAAAAAAAAAGTGGAATCCACCATCTCCAAACTCACGATAAAAAAAGTGGACCCCATATTAACAAAATCAAGCAATATAAAAAAAAAGTGAACCCCATATTAAAAAAAAATAATGTCAAAAAAAAAGTGCAGACTTTGTATTCGTAGTAAACACTAATATAATAAAGTTTTAGATACGAATCTACAAACTACAATGTATATTAATCGTATTTTGAACATAGTGTGTGTATATATATATATATATATATATGCATAAAAATAGTGCAAATTAATAATGTCCAAAAAAAAAATGCACCCCATATTAAAAAATCAAACAATATTCATGTAATTTCCAAAGTATCTCATTGAGTCAATAATGATGGATTCATTCTGCGCGCGTATCAATTCATTAGTGGGAGCAAATGAAATTGCTTTTCTTCAAAAGGTTAGGTAGTCAAACCATACAATTTTCTTTCTTTTTTTATATTAGCGAGATCTAATCTATTATTAAATTGTTGTATTTGCTATTCCGCCATGTCATTTATTTGTTATGTTTACTAAAATAAATATACTTAAAATATTTATATTTTAAAATAAGATAGAATTTAATTACTTTTTTATTTTTATTCTTACTCCAATAAATGTGAAAGAGATTAATGTCGTAGAAAAATATATATCAAATGGAAATCAAATAATGAATAAGGTAAATTAGTCAAATCATAATTCTAATCGACGTTTTCTTAAAAAACCATGCAAAAGATAACATGACAAGTAAAATGAACTAAAACCGAGAATATTTACCAAAAATTAAAAAATAGTATTTCTTCGTTTAAATAGAAAATCAATTTCTACTTTGTTTTGTTTTAAACATGTAAAATTAATTTAATAATTTAAATTAGAATTATCCAAATCAAAATTTGATAAAAAATAATAAGTATTTTACACTTTTAAATTAATCGAATTAAATTAAAAGTATCAACTGATGCTTAAATATTGCTATTATTTTATCTCAAAGAGACGAAAATAGTTTCTTTTTAAACAAGTCTTCTCTTTTAAAAAATATTAATAAATTTGCCGATTTTGTATTCGTAGCAACCATTAATATAATAAAATTTTAGATACGGAGCACAAACTACAATGTTATATTAATTGTGCTTTGAACATAATATATATATATATATATATATATATATATATATAATCACCATTCAAAGACAACTATATACACATAGATGCACTATAATCTAAAGTGTTGGGCCCGTGCGCAGCACGGGCATAGACCGCTAGTATTATCACATACGCTAAACCGTTCTCCTCCACATAGAGAATTTACCGCCGTTTTTTCACTGCAACAACCATCATAAATAACAGAATCAATATATACCACTACGAATAGGAGGGATGATACCTTAGATTTCCAGTAAGCCACGGGTGGTACTGTTAAGTTCTCAAAAACGGTAGTATTAATATAGATTAAACTTCAATAAAAAATTAGAGACTCGAGCTGATAACATGTTATAAAATAATAAAGCTACAAAAAGAATATTGCAGAGAAAGAGAGAAGAGTTCTTATTTCTCTTGAGAGATTGATTCAATGAAGGAGAACCTCTATATTTATAGAAAAAAAGTGAAATATAGAAAAAAAAGTGACCTGATCCCAAAATCACTAACCTCAATATTTCTCTTAAAAATAGACATTCACAATAATAAATAATACTAGTTATGTGAGGCCGTCTTGGCCCAAACTCAATATAAAAGCAGATATTTTAACTAAAGAAATATAATTTGTGTTAGTACAAGTGTACAATAACAACAACAACAACCATATACCAATTGTAGTCCCACAAGTGGGTAGTTATATAAAAGCAAAATTTTCATTCCACTCCTTTAATATTTTAACTTCCATTTTGATGAAATTATTTAATTCAAATCAAATTTGGAACCGAAATTTGACATTATAACTTATGTATCCTAATTTTCTGAAGTTATTTAATTCTAAATAAATAATCTATACATAGTTAATGAACTTTTAAGACAAATACATAATTTAACTTGTGCGACGGATGGAGGCTAACTCCTCTCTAATTTGGGATTAGGGGTTCGAACATGGATATGGAAAAAAATCTTTGGAGGAAGCGCTCCCCCCGAATAAAGCGCGATGCGATGCAATTATCTGGATTAATTGGGCTCAAATGCGGATATCGAGCACCAAGAAAATCAAAGAACGTGAAAAATGAGGTAGGAGGTTCGATAGCTTTTGAAAAGTAGATTTTAAAAACAAAAACAAAAAAATTGACATAAATAAATAAAATTAGGACCTAAAAGTAATTAATTAAAAAGTTTTAAAAAAATTTGCAAATTATTGTAAGGACTACAAAAGTCAAATTTCGATAAACTTGAAAAGTAACTTTAAAAACAAAAAAAAACAAAAAAATTGACTTAAATAAATAAAATTAGGACATAAAAGTAATTAATGAAAAAGTTTTTAAAAATTTGGGAAATTATTGTGAGGACTAGAAAAGTCCTCACATATATAATAAAATATATATATATATAATAATATAATAGTAATTTATAACAATATAATAATAATTAGCAATTCAAAGTATTTGAAAAAATATGTGGTAAGAAAAAGAAAGAGAGGAAAAAGGGTGACCTAGGGCGAGGCGGTTTATAAAAGTTTAAACCGGATCGGTCCACAATAAAACCCTTCCAGAAAGGCCTTCACTCTTCCATACTCACCCTCATTAAATTTTTGTGCGATCTGCTTAGCCTCCATTCTTAGTAAGTGCAGATATGTCTGTTAAGATTTTGAATCCAAATGCTGAGGTACTCAACAAGTCTGCTGCCCTTCACATGAACATCAATGCCGCCAAGGGTTTACAGGATGTCCTCAAGACTAATCTTGGCCCTAAGGGCACCATTAAAATGTGAGTTAGCTCTTCGGTTTTGCTTTAAGCTATATGTTTTTTCTAGGTCATTTTTATGGAGATTTGTTTACTTGTATTTGCTAGGCTTGTTGGTGGTGCCGGTGATATTAAACTTACTAAGGATGGTAATACATTATTGAAGGAAATGGTGAGTTCTCCTTGTTTTAAGGAAATGTTTTTTTGCTGTATGGTTTACGTATTTTAAGTATCAAACAGGTTGGTCCTCTTTGGTGTGTAACTTTTGTAGTCAAATGTTGCACTTTAAGTGTCCTGAAAATTACTTGATATTGGTGTGGATGGTATTTGAGATGTAGAGTTAAGTTTGTTCATGGAAGTCGATTTAGCAACAAGATGAATCATGGTACTATTATTCCTTCTAGAGGACTACAATAGTTTGCCTAAACATTTTCAAATATCTATAACTATAGAGATTAGGACACATATAAAATAATCTACAACTATAAAGATTGTGATTGATAGTTCTTTTTAAGTACTCACTAAATATGTTAAATTTAATCCAGAAATTGATGTCCCAATTCGTGCTGCATGTATAAGTCCAAAAGAGCTATGATCACTCTTGAAATGGGATTGGAAGGGCTGGCACATTAGTCGGATATTCAGTTTGTGATAGTGATGACGGTTAAATCGGATAATAATCTTACTTGCCTCCCAGCGCTAAAGTAACGGGCATTTTCGGGGACTAGCCCGTTCACACCGAAGATTAGAGATGATAATGCATGCCATCTTTTTGTTTGGTGGGCACATTTTTTAAGATATTGTTGTTTACATAGAGGATCTTCCTTTGTGGTTCATCTGTTATAGCTCTGATGGAAGTTGAAATTGGGCCCTGTAATAGGATTACAACTTTTTAGTATGGAAGTAGGTCTTGGTTATGTGGAGCATCTTCCATTGTTGTTCATTTTATGTAGCTAAATGAAGAATATTAATTTGAAGATGTTAATTGTAAACGACTAAAAAGATAAGCATTGTGTTGTTGGTATTGATAATTTTCTGCGTGAAAAAATTGCAGCAAATACAAAACCCAACTGCAGTAATGATTGCTAGGACTGCTGTTGCTCAAGATGATACAAGTGGTGATGGTACTACATCTACAGTGCTTTTCATTGGGGAGCTGATGAAACAATCTGAGCGTTGCATAGATGAAGGTTTGCCATATATTTTCTTTCCCAGCAACTTTGTTGTGTTGTCTTTTGGTATCCTTGGCATCCGTGATATAAAAGAGACGTTATTACGAAAAGCTAAGCACTCATCTGATTATAAAATGTCAGTTGAGCTACCTGATGTAATATGAAATCCAACCTTAATGGATAATCCAGGAAGATTCAGAAAATTAATTGTGGAGATGTGTAGTGAAAAGTTCGTGTTGCAGCTAACTATTTCATGATTATATTTTACTTGTCTGTTCATACACACGTTCTGGGATAATTTAATGTTTGGGTGATCTGTTGAGTTTTCATATTCAGGTCATGTCTTGGTTGCGCCCCTGCCAAAGATGACTGTTGCTGTCTCCTCGTCAAATATATTCTAACTTAGGTTGTATGTGTTTGGAACTTTTTTGCAGGGATGCATCCTCGTGTGCTAGTTGATGGTTTTGAAATTGCCAAAAGAGCAACACTGCAATTTCTTGAAAAATTTAAGACTCCTGTAGTGATGGGTGACGAGCCAGATAAAGAGATATTGAAGATGGTAGCAAGAACAACATTGAGAACAAAGGTTGCTTCTGCACTTTGAATGTGATGTCGATTATAATCCCCCTGCTTAAATGCCCTTCCTTTATTGTTGGTGCTTATACCAATTTACGGTTTTGTGCAGTTGTATGAATCGTTGGCTGATCAACTGACGGACATTGTTGCGAATGCTGTAAGTGCTACTCTTTGCTTCTAGGCATTTAGACAGAGGGAAGGACCAAATAAGACTGATAATATCATTTTACGAAGTGAAATATTGTTGTGACAGACTCTCATCTATCTATTTAGACCAGTTTGTTGTAAAAAAAAAAAAAAAAAAAAAAAAAAATGAAGAAGAAGAACAACTGGTAATAGATAGCATGTTTGTGAATATTCTTTTGCTTACTGATACGTGGTACACTGACATTACTTGTTATCTGTCTTTCCATCTTTTCAAATGTTAGCTTTCTTTTTTGTTATATTTTTCCGGGGGTGTGACTCCCCTCTCCTGATGATTTATTACAATTCCTGCAACTTGTGTGACAGGTGCTCTGCATCCGCAAGCCTGAAGAACCTATTGATCTTTTCATGGTTGAAATAATGCACATGCGCCATAAGTTTGATGTAGACACTCGTTTGGTATGTGAAATGCTACTTATAACTTCTGAATATTGGTTGTCATTTCCACAGAGTGACTCGTGTTACATTGTTTGGCATTACATTAAAGAATAGGATACTGATAATATCATATGATTTCCTTAAGTAGGTATGTAACTTCAAGAAATGCCTACACTGTAACTTTTCCCTTTCCCTCTGTAATTGAACATCATGTATCTTCATCCATTAGCTGCTTTGGCTCTTTCCTTTCATTCTCATAATTCTTGGGTTTGCCTAACAGCCAATTGACTATGGGTCAAAGTTTCCTGCACCTTTCTATATTTCCCTAACTTCAAGAAAACTTGTCTAGATGACCCTGGATATTTCCTTCTTTTCTCAAAAACAAATCCTACCAGTTTGGTGGAGCTACCTTCAGAAAAACATAAATTAGTGGGGATTTTGATGATTCATGAAAAGCCAAAAGATGTGGACTTCAATTCATTCTTTGCTTATTTACCCTTTTTTTAATTTAAATTTGAATGCTTGAAACAACTATCTTTAATTCTAGATATTTGCAATACAAAATAAGGGAATGGAAGGAAAATAACATAGAAACAAGCAAATTATGAGGAAAGCTGGAAAAAATCAAATTGGTGTTATTCCAATTGGTCAGCTTATTAATTTCATCAACCTAGGACGTGTTTCTTTAGAACAGCGTCAACCACAGACCCTTCCATTCTGTGATAATGAAAACTGAAAATTGAAGAACTTCGTGAGTATGGATTCAACATATTGCAGTACTCATGCTTTCTTGCTGCTGTAAGGTTGAGGGTCTTGTGCTCGACCATGGTTCAAGACATCCAGACATGAAAAGACGAGCTGAGAACTGTTACATTCTGACTTGTAATGTATCGTTGGAATATGAGAAGAGGTGATTATACAGCTTCATATTACATGTATTTACTTGGGCTTATTAAGTTCACATAGTTGATGCACTTCTCTTTCAGTGAAGTAAATGCAGGGTTTTTCTACTCGAATGCGGAGCAGAGAGAGGCAATGGTTGCTGCTGAAAGGCGCTCGGTTGATGAGAGAGTGCAAAAGATCATTGATCTTAAAAACAAGGTATGCACTTCAGTTAGGGGTATTTGTCCTGTGTGTTTTAATGTAATGAAATATTTATTTCGGCCTTCATTCCTGGTTTTGTGCAGGTTTGTTCAGGGAATGAGAACTTTGTTATTATCAACCAGAAAGGGATTGATCCTATATCCCTTGACCTTCTTGCTCGGGAAGGAGTAAGTTGTCTTCACTCTACTTTATTCAGTTTTTAATAAATTATCAAGCTGAATCATTTAGTTGTCGAAAGCGTGTGGTTTCTTCAACTTGGTTTTGCATGCTTGCTCTGCCTAGACACATGCGGGCTACTTCTGTTGCCATGTTAGAACTTCTGGGTAACTGGTCTCTATCAGCTAACTCCTACCCCACTTGAGGTGTTTCTGAAAAGATAATATACTAGTCCCAGATCCCATGTGTTCCCTGCTTAATTCTTTTGTTTAGTCCTACAAGGAAAAAAGGAAAGAGAGCAGCTATGATGGGGGCTTGTACCCTTTATCTTTTAATCCTTCTCTTTTAATCAAGAGAACAAGAAAAATTTGTGGAACTGCACATTCTCTGCATACAAAAATGAGATGGTCACATTATCCCTTTCTATTGTTAGACTAAACTGAAAGTTCCAGGAGAACACAGGCACCGATCCCTTTGCCATCCCATTTATATCCAAGGGTGGGCACAGATAGAAATATTAGGGTATTAACATTCTCAAAAAAAAAAAAAAAAAAAAAAAAAAAAAAAAAAAAAAAAGGAAAGGAAAAAAGAACATTCTCAAAAAAGAAATATTAGGGTATTGCATTTTCTTAGTTGACAGTTCATCAGAAGTTTCTTTGTCCTAAGCAGACCAAGGTCGGCCGTTGAATGTTTGAATACAATTGTGTCCGTTTTAGCATTTCTTCTCCATTTTCTTTTTTATACAATTTTCTCTTTTTATCTTTAATCTTTAATAAATGTTAATGCATTGTCACATCTCTCCACACGAAACATGCATTCTGTATCGGAGGCTGTTTCCTAAAGCTCCATAATAGCGATTTGAGATGCCAAACTGGAGATTTTGCGACAAATGTTTCATCTGAAATATGTGTGATTTTACCTTATCAAAAAAATGTTGAATGATGTGTGCCCTTTAAGATTCTTATTTTCACCTTCCAACTTACAGAGTATCATTCCTGTTTCATGTTCTAGATAATTGCTCTTCGTAGAGCGAAGAGGAGAAATATGGAACGCTTGGTTTTGGCATGTGGTGGTGACGCAGTTAACTCTGTTGACGAGCTTACTCCTGAGTGCCTTGGCTGGGCTGGTCTGGTCTATGAGCATGTTCTTGGTGAAGAGAAGTACACATTTGTAGAAAATGTCAAAAATCCTCATTCCTGCACTATTCTTATAAAAGGTATTGTGACTTGTTTGGTTTTCGCTTGATGCTTTTTCATATGAACTCTATTGTTTTGCTGTGGTGGTCCATGTAATGTAACTGTTTGAGGAATTGGTCTTGTTAAACATTGTTTTTTCCTATCCAGGGCCAAATGACCACACAATAGCACAAATTAAAGATGCTGTTCGTGATGGACTAAGGGCAGTCAAAAATACCATTGAAGACGAAGCAGTTATACTGGTTTGTTACCTGGAACTCTAGAAAAGGAATATGTGTGATTTCCATGTAGAAGTGCCTTCACTTGATGGTTTTTTCTTTAGTTGTGTATTATTTTGCACTGTCTATCTATCTTTGGACCAAAATTTGTGTGCATGGAAGTATGACGCTTACATGCATTTATATAAACATGTTGGCTCCTAGGTATTGATGTGCTTCTTCTTGGTCTTTACTGGAATAAATGGAACTGTCATCTGTTATCTTGAAGTTTTATTTTTTACGGCAATATGAAAAGGAAGGCATTATTAGACTTCACAACTGGAGCTCCATCTCTAATTAGTAGATGTTACTCCCTTTATTTCAAAAAAGAAGAAGGTAGATGTTACTCTCTGTATGAATTCTCATCCATGTGCCTGTATTTGATAATAAAATTTGAGCATTCACTTGTTTTAAGTAGTGAATTCTCTTCATATCATGAGAATGAAGTGATATGCATCTTCTGTTCCTGAGGGTATATTCTTGTGTGATTACTTTAAGGGTGCTGGGGCCTTTGAAGTTGCAGCTCGACAATACCTGGTCAACGAAGTGAAGAAAACTGTTAAAGGGGTATGTGCACAGTTTATTGCTGTCTAAATACTTCCCTCTGCAAGATATACGAAGTGCTGTATATTTGTATATATCTTCTGACTTTCTTTGGTCTATGACGAATTATCTGTTAAGCGTGCCCAACTTGGTGTGGAAGCTTTTGCTAATGCCCTCCTTGTGATACCAAAAACACTTGCTGAGAACTCTGGCCTTGATACTCAAGATGTGATTATAGCACTGACGGTATCTGAATACTACTCTAGCTCCATGTTCATGAATGCAACAATAATTAATTCAATTATCATCCTACTTATTAGAAAAAGTAATTCAATTATCATCCTGACATCTCATCTTTTTGCAGGGAGAGCATGACAAGGGAAACATTGTTGGACTAAATCAGCACACTGGAGAACCTATAGATCCCCAAATGGAGGGGATATTTGACAATTATGCTGTTAAGCGTCAGATTGTGAATTCTGGGTATGTGGAAGTTACTCATTACTTGTGTGTTCTGCTGTATGAGCATGTGGTAATTCATGTTCCAATGTCAATATTCTTTGTGAAATCTTCTTTTCAGTGAGCGTTGGAGCTTGATATTTGTTGCTATATTTTTTTTCCTTTGCCCATTAAATTCGCCAACCCTACAAAAGGCGAGTTTTCGCTGGATTGGATCTGATCAATATTCTATTTTTCCTTTGCAGCCCTGTCATAGCATCTCAGCTGCTACTTGTTGATGAAGTAATTCGTGCAGGACGTAACATGCGGAAACCAACTTAGGTTTTCTTTTCATGTACATTTATATCTGTAGGACAGTGATTTACTTTTTTCTGGTGTTCATTTGGTATTTCTTGGGGAAAGACTGAAAAAGGAAAGATGATAGGCAAGCCGAATGGATGGAGTTAGTCGTACAAGACGAGGTTGTCTGTGAAATGAGCGTTATTTTGTGCTTGGATTTGCATATAGGATAATATTTCTTCCCATGCACAGGGGAAATGAGCCAAGGGTTGTGAATTTCTTTTTCATGGTCGTGAAGAATTTTGTTCATCAGTTGCTTATTTTAGCATGTCTTCTATTCCACAATTGGAACCATTATTATATCTAACCACATCTTCTGTACTTGAATTTCTGCACTAAATCGTTATTAGAATATGTTTAAATCAATCGGGCAACTCTCTCTTAATCTCAAATTTGTGGATGTATGAGTCGTCTGTATTCGTTGTGTTCATGAGAGATTCATTCCTTGTCAAAAGATGTTAAAGACTAATTTTTCTGGTCAGGAGTTTGATGGGTGGGCGTCCGGGGTTGCCCGTGGAATTTCGAAGGGCTTACGGATCGGAAGTTGCAATTTTAGGCTATCATGGAATAAAACACTTATATTTTTTTGTTTACACCAAATTATTATGATAGTAACCATGGTTAGGTGATAATATTAGGTTAGATTGTATACAATTTACCAAGGTTAAGTGATAAGTTTTTAACGTGTCATTAGTCAGACACTGAGTGTGAACAAGTCTTTTAACATTAGGACGATGCTAATTGGGTCTTTTCGGGCACGTCTGCTTGACCTTGATCATAAATTTATCGAGTGGACATTCTATCTCGAGAAGGTTATTTTCTGGTTCTGGACGCAAGTGAATGTGGAAAAACTTTACAATGCGTAAGATATAAATATGACATGATGTGTGAGGGAGTATTTTATTACCATTATATTATGGGCCTCACCACTTTATGCTCATCCTACTCTTTTTTTCTTCTTCCACGTTTTTTTGTCATTTCTCTCTTCTCTCTCCTATTTTTTCTCATTTTCTTTTTTTCATCAATTTTAAAACCAATTCTATTATATATTGATCAAATTATTTTAAGATATTCTTCCATTTTATTATTTAGCTTTTCAATTTTTCTTAAAAAATTAGTTAAACTCTATACAATTTAAAAGAAAATAATTGGCACTCAAAAAAAAAAAAAAATGAATGTAAAAACTGATAATCAAAAATGAATGTAGGATACTTTTAACAGTAAAAACACTTTAGGAAATTTATTGGAATTCTTTTTTTCCTTTTTCCCTTTTTCTTTTGGTATATATTATTCAAAGTTGCTACATTCTGTACTTGAGAAATTCAAAGTTCTAAGTGTCATCAAAGTAGACCCTGAATTTAGTAGTGTGCAAAAATCGGTTTAACCGATAAACTGAACCGAAAAAAAAGTTATTGGTTTAGCAATCTATTTGGTTAATGATTTTTTAAGTTTTATGGACTACCAGCTCGATTTCAAATTTTAAGTTCTATTATCAGGAAATTTATTGGAATTCTCTTTTTTTTTTGTATATATTCAATTCAAAGTTGCTACATAAGAATTTTCTTTTTCTTTTAGTATATATTCAATTCAAAGTTGCTACATTCAACAGTCGAGAAATTCAAAGTCCTAAGTGTCATCAAAGTAGACCCTGAATTTAGGGGTGTGCAAAAATTGGTTTAACCGATAAACTGAACAGAAAAAACGTTATTGGTTTAGCAATTTATTTGGTTAATGATTTTTAAAATTTTATCGGACTACCAGCTCGATTTCATTTTTAAGTTCTATTAACGTTAAACCGATAACCCAATAAGGACATAGGTTCAAACACGTTCGGTTCGGTTACGTTAAACCAATTGTCTTCGAACACAATTGATTTGGCCTCCTATATTTTTCACAGAGAAAATATCACTAAAACATGCTTATTAAAGGTAATTTTAGTAAGATCTTATGTCCTCATTGGGTTATCGATTTAACTGTTAATAGAACTTAAAATTTGAAATCGAGCCGGTAGTCCATAAAACTTAAAAAATCATTAACCAGATAGATTGCTAAACATATAACTTTTTTTTTTGGTTCAGTTTATCGATTAAACCAATTTTTGCACACCACTAAATTCAGGGTCTACTTTGATGACACTTAGAACTTTGAATTTCTCGGGTACAGAATGTAGTAACTTTGAATAATATATACCAAAAGAAAAAGGAAAAAAAAAATAATTCCAATAAATTTCCTAAGGTGTTTTTACTTTTAAAAGTATCCTACATTCATTTTTGGTTATCAATTTTTACATTAATTTTTTTTTTTTGGAGTGCCAATTATTTTCTTTTAAACTTGTACGGAGTTTAACTGATTTTTTAAGAAAAATTGAAAAGCTAAATAATAAAACGGAAGAATATCTTGAAAAAATTTGATCAACGTATAATAAAATTGATTTTAAAATTAATGAAAAAATAGGAGAGAGGAGAGAGAAATGACAAAAAAACGTGAAAGAAGAAAAGAAGAAAAGAAGAATAGGTAGAGCATAAAGTGATGGGGTACACACCATGTCATATTTATGCGTCATCTATTTTAAAGTTTTTCGTGAATATGTGCTTCTAACAATTCACACGTGACAGTGGGGAATGATTTTACTTTGATCCTTGTCTTCTACTGACGTTGACATTTTATTTTGTAGTGGTGCTTCGTTTTCCTTAGATCTAGAACTAGAATATGTATAAGTTTCTCAGACCGAATCACGACCCATATCTAAATCAAATTGATTGTTTCAGGTATTATTGCTATAAATTTAGTTAATTTAGGTTAAACACTTAATCGTTTGGTTTGGATTGCTATGCACGGATCAATAACACAGGAATTGTTACACATGGCAAAGATTGTGATGTATGAATTTATTTCTTGTTTGATGTTTGGTTGAAATATTACAAATTAGTATATAAAATATAGGGCGGCATTGACAAAACATCCCATAACTTTTAGAAGGTTCGCGAAAAGGCATGACTCAGGGGTGTCTTGTAGATACCACCGTAATGCAAAGTTAGTCTGCTACTTTCACGACTCAAACCCCTGTCTTATAGGTCACGCAGAGACAATTTTATTGTTGCTCCAAGGCTCTCCTTCTAAAAGATAGAAATTATAATTTAAAACTAGTTCAAGCAGGCCAGACTTAAAATTTAAAAGTTCTAGATTCAGTTATTGTATAATTTGAATCATACTTTTCTTTCGGATAATAGATTTATGGTAGTAGCGCGTTAATCATGTCTTGTCGATAAGTTCTCATAAGAATCAAAGTTTATTAGTCACATATTGGATAATCTTTAAAAGTGATATTTTTGTAGGAAGAAGCAAGTTTGGAAGAGAATTAGTAAATAATAAAGGGACACACGTGATTCGATATACTACAAAGTAAAAAGATTTACGAGTAAATAATTATAACTGATCGAAGATCATAAATTGGGAACATTTGGCATTTCTATAAATTTGTGAGCATATAATTCTTTAGCTATGGAAGAAATAGATTTCTTTTGGTATTTATTACTTTTTCACTATGAATTTTATGTGGCAAGGATTTATGGTCGTTAAATGTGGTAATTTAAGCTTAATTTTAGATGAATCATACAATCACCAAAATTCAGGAGAGTTTTACCCTTTCGCCTTTTTTTTTTTCTATTAATATTCTTGTCTTATATTTTTTTCAAATGATGTCAGTTTGTTAATTCTTAATAAAATATTCTGATACACTCTTGGTTAATCTACTAAAAATTAATTGCACTAATATGAGTACTAATCTCTGGATTAACATTTTGAACTATAAAGTTGAGATTGTAGTCCTTTTCGTGTAATTTTAAAGTGAAAATTTAAAATGTTAAGAAACTAATATATGAATTCGTACAAAAATGTAACTGGTTGACCACGTACTATATGGTAAGTTAATTTTGTTAAACATGAGATAAATAACTCATCAATTATAAACCAACACAATTTCCCAATAAAAAGATTTGAATCCCAACGTTCCTATAAAAAATTGAATAATAAGTAAGTTAGCCAACGATGTTTAATATAAAGATCAAATTTCTTGTTAAATTCTAAAAGCCTCACATTAAACAATTGAAAATTCTATTAGCTGTTAAGCAAAAAATTTTCATTGTTCTTCGGTGCAGTACTGTACATGCTTTACTTAGGGTAATACCAAATATGGATGGAGTATTATCCCATTTTTAAACAGTTACAACATGTTAAAAAAAAGTAGCTAATTATAGTCTGATTCTGCTTCTTATTTTTCGGGAACATCAATTTAGAATATCATACCTAATTTGATATTTTCAAAATTAAAAAAATACTACACAAAAACAGGATGCGGAGAATTTTAAAAATAATTTCATAATGCACCGGGTGAAATGTATCATTTACAGAGTAACGTTAAAAGTTTTGCATAGTAACGTGTAGAATCTTCACAATTCACAAATTATAAGTATTTCTAAAGGGCCCAAAAGTTTTTAAACTTTTATCTAATTGAATAATGGCAATTAAGTAATAAATAACCAAAGTAGGGGTAATATTGAGGCATATAAAGATGCACTATAGCACATGGCCGCATGTGACTTCACCTGCAAACCATTAGTCTTGAGGGGTTTGGAATAACCGAAAAAGACTTCAAAGTGCCTTTATTTACACCAACACACCTTAGTAGTTTGAAGCAATAAAGGGTAGAGATAGGGGTAAATTTAAAAGAGGGAGCTTTTTCGGTTGGGGAGCCTAGTTACAATGTAACTTGAGGACGACAAAAATTGTTCGATCATCCCTTATTACGTATAAGTAAAGTAATAATATATAATATTTATTTACCTTGTAGCAAATAAAAGTTTGTTCATGAAATGTTGTAGGACTTCGAGAAAATAGGGAGGCAAAACATAGTCAACTGTTTTGTCTTTTGCAAAAGCTATCTTATTGATAGGTATAGTAGATTTGAAAACGATTGATATGCAACGTTGACATTGTGATTTGTGGAATTAGCCCACTCGACCTTTGTGTAAATGAGGTGCCTTACAGATACATTTGAATGGGATAAGTTCCATATTATTATGTATATTCGCACGTCGAAACAATGTCAAAGAATAGTTTTGTGAACCGCCCAATTGACATTCGATAAAGCTTAAATCAATAGTGACTCTTCTCTACAATAAAACAAAAATGTCTAATCCAACAAAAAAATCTCACAACTTTCAACCACAAACAAATTTCACATATGTTATTTACTACCATAAATACTTATCATATATGAAGGAAAGTGAGTGAAGGCTCTAGCCTAGCCGTCGGTAAAGTGCACGAGATCCAAGGTACTTGACTTTTCATGTTAGGCATATTTGTGAATTGTGACGGAAATACGGAAGTTCGAATCAAATGTGAAGTTTGACACAATGGATCATGCACGTTCATATTTTGGACTCTTCAATTGTGAATTTTCATGTTTTGGCAAAAGCAACCTTTGGATAAATTTTCGCCAAACACGATTCTTATACTGATTGGTTTAAAATGATGGTATTTGCTTAACTAAAATTGTCAGTTAGTTTAGAGGGGTATGGGTGTATATTGTGTGTCAGTAACTTACAATCATGTGAGCATTTTGGTTGCTTAGCATGTAATGTTTTGCTTTTATTATTACTATCATTTTTTGAAATATTGGGTGTGTGATTTTAAAAATATAGTGGTGTATGAATTGACCAGTTTGCACGTACTTAGATTAATTTATTCAGCTATCTTCTACAACATAAGTATTAAGTAGTAACTATGTTCATCAAAACTTAGACAGAAAATAAAATATTAACTTAACGTTTTTTTTTTACATCTGTCCGAAAATATTTAGTGGAATCTACTTTTCCTAGCGTGTTACAAAATAGGCATCACCAAATTTGGACAAGACTCACCAAATTTGAACTTGCATTGTACCAAATATAGCTCCGAAATTTAGTAGGTCCCAAGCAGAAGATTTTATTCTAAAGATGTAAGGCTGCTGGAATCACAAAGACTTATAGGATGTGCCGTGTGCGGTTATGCCATGCATAAACAAAAGTACTCCACAAAAGTATTCAATTATCCAAACAGATCTTTTCAATTCTCATAGCTAGCGCCTAGCTGATAGAGTAGTATTTCTTATCTTTTCCAATGAGATAAAGGATTTTGAGTCCTAGAAATTTCCGGCGTTTCTCTCTTAAATGACCTTACGCGACTCAAAATTGAATTAGTCCGTTCAGTGAATTCAAGATACCAAATGGTCATACTAAAAAAAAAAATGTTTTCTAGTCAGGGACTCTTTGCATGCACAAAGGTCACAGCCTCACAGAATTAGGATTCCACTACATTTTCTCTCAGACCTCAAGTACGTACCTGCAACTGGGTATGCCATCTTTATGATCTTCAAATATTCGCCATTTCCTTTTTGACCAACTCACTTGTCCCTATTGCATAGTTGCATTTGTATATCTCTAAGGATAAAGAAATCTCTTTTTATTGGTTATCCTTAGCTTTTCATCCTTTGTCGTCTTTGCAGTTATCACACGCTTTTTGTATGCAAGTTAAATAGTAATATATATGCTCTTACAGTTTAAATTAGGTTTTATACTAAACATTAGTACAATTTAGTTAGATACAATAGTCATTGTTATTTATTTCTACTTACCATTTCAGACTTGCTATGAAAAATTACTTATTATTGTACGTAAGTCAACTTAAGCTAATCGTGAAAAAGTGCATGCATTATGTGCGTAGAACTTAAGTTTTTTTTTTTCTTTCTATAAGTTGTGTCATGTGTACCGATTCCTTAACTTATGGTAAAGATTGATCCAGTCCAAATGCAAGTGGGGAATTAAAAAAAGAGACCACGAAATAGATAGGCTCCCCTTTGTTTGCTCTGGGTGTTTAATGGAAGGTTCTCGACCCTTGGCTTTTTTCAGTGGTTTTTATCTTTTCTTTAACTTCAGATTGGATTAGAAAGCATTTGAGTTGCTTTTGTTTCAATTTTTTTCCTTTTTATCCGATTGTATACAACAAGTCATGTTAATGGCAAAATAAGAATGTAAAAGTTGATCACAGTTTGTCAATCTTTATGGAATAGACAAAAAAAGTTCCAAATTAACAAATTCAGAAATTGTTACCATAAACCATATTATTCATAATAAAAATGTAATAATATTATATTAAAAAATGATATTGATTTAACGAATAATGATTGTATCATATAAAGTGGAGAAAAGGATATATAGATTCATATCTAAATTACAGGAAACGAATCTATCCACTCTTGGTGCACATACACAAATTAATTAGCCACGCGAGACGGATATAGTTTTTCATTTTCCAATCTTAATTTTCAAAAAACTCAATTTAGATGATCCTGATTTGATACATGCATGGTGCACTCATGAGGGAGTATACATTATATTCCCTTCGAAGTCTTGGATCCCCCTCCTTACCAAAAGATATACATATAATCGGCCTGGTATTTCTAGAAAAGGTAGTCAAATGCTCTTTGGAGAATCTTAATTAATTAAAGTAGAGCTAACACTTCGTAAATAGTAATTACTTATGAAAAGGAGGTTACAAACAGAAGAGTATCGTCGTGACTTACATATATAGGGAAAGTTCTTAAACTTTCCAATATAGATTCAATGCATTTCTAGTAACTTCAGATCCAGTTTATCTATGTATGATATGCTTGTGTTATTTGGGATATGGAGGCAAACACATCAAAATTCTTTTGTCGATGGTGGTTAAATTTGAACTCAGAATTTTTGTTTATATTGAAGTACGTGATTATTTAACTTATTACCCAAAAAAAAAAAAAATCATTACGAATGATAATCTTCAACAGTTGGTACAAATTCTAGGAATAATTTAAACCCTTTAGAATCTAGATACACCTCATTTACAAAGCCGAAGAATTACTATTACACATGCCGACATTCGCGTAACTACTTATGCGGGAGATTTATGAATATTAAGCTGTTCTTAATTTGGGCACACAGTGATTCCCCCATGGTAGGAGTATTTATTCCGTATCTCCGACCATACTCGTTCACCTGATCAATAGAGAAACTATTAAATTATATATATTGAATAGTAAATAATTTATATCTTATTATTGCAATTTAACTGATTATAAAATGTCATTTACATATTTTTGTGGGTTTACTAAAGTAGTCACTAGTTATTGTGCTAAATCTAATGGTGTATAAACCAATATTTTAAAAGGCGAGGGCGTAAGGCGGGGCGTTTTACGTCACGCTTGAGGCGTAAGCCTAAGAGGCACGGGCGTAAGCCCCATGGGATTTTAATTTTTAGTATTTTATAAAATGATATAATTATAATAAATACTTTTAAATAGGTGAAATAGCGTAAAAAATTGAAGAAAACTATAAATAAGTGATATATATATAAAATAGATTGTTCTAATTAGTTTTTTTTTTGGGGGTGGAGCATATATATATATATATATATATATATATATATACACTCCACCCTCACAAAAAAACTAATTAGAACAATCTATTATACGCTACTTACAAGTACAAGTGGCTGCTCGATACTTTTTTGAGATAGTAGAAGACAAGATAAATAATTGAAAAAGAATATATATTAGGCATTCTAGCAATAAAAAAAGGTCTTGACTTTTAAATTTAATGCTTCAGTTGCTTTTTAAACATTTGAGTAATTACATGTTGACTTTTGAGAATTTGGGCATTATATTAAGGACTTATTTAACAAATTTCGTTTTAGTTTGAAGAAGTTTTCTGGGCTTACGGCCCAACACGCCCCAACAAAAAAAAAACTCGCCCAAACGCCGGGCGTACGCCCCGAATTGCGGGCGTACGCCTTGGGGACTTTCGCCCCGACCCATCGCCCCGGGGCATTTTTGGTACGCCCCGCCCCAGGACTCGCCCCGGGGCTCGCTCCGAAAACGCCTTTTAAAACACTGGTATAAACATTATGGGCTGTCAATGCACGTCACAGCAAATTCTAGAAAAAATAGTGTTTTTTCCCTTGGTGTTGGGTATCCGGGGCTGACTAACCTGGATTTTCATTAGGAAATTTACTTTGGGAGTAAAGTTATTCATATCAAAAGTATTCAATTTCTATGTCTCGAACCCGAAGTCTCTTGTTAAGAATGAAAAAGTACAGTCCATTTTAATAATCAATATAATGAGTATGAAGTAATTTCGGTATGCAAGGCAAGTTTGAACAATCGAGTTTTAAAATCAAATATAATGAAAACATATTAACTACATTGACCCAAAAGTAAAATAAAATTCCGTGTTGTGCCAAAGGATCCCTCACTTTTCTTACTTCACTTTTTACGAAGTGGGATATAGGATATGCCACAAACTGTACAAGCCTCGGAACCTCTCTATAAAAGGACTCCAAAGTCCTAACATATGAATCACCAAACCCAAAACAAGAAACCAATTAAATTACTCACTACAGAGATAGGAGTATCACCCTCTAGAAGAAGAAAAATGGTGACTGCCGTTTCAAACGATCCAAGGAAAAATCACAACGTAAGAAAAGACCATCATCATGGAATAGTTGTAGTCGAAGAAGTTGAAGGTCTTATAAAAGTTTACAACAATGGCCACATTGAAAGACCACCTATTGTCCCAAATGTTCCATCTAATTCCCTGCCTAATCAAGAACTCAACGTCATAGCCAAAGATGTCATTTTACACAATCCAACTAATTTATGGTCCCGAATTTACCTTCCCAACACTGCAAATAAACTGCCTTTGCTTGTTTACTTTCACGGAGGCGGTTTCTCTGTAGGCTCTGCTGCATGGAAATGTTACCATGATTTCTTAGCAAATCTTGCTTCGAAAATTGGCTGTGTAATTATGTCAGTTAATTATCGTTTAGCACCCGAAAATCGTCTTCCTGCTGCTTACGACGATGGATTCCACGCCATAACGTGGCTAAAAAATCAAGCGCTAGCCAATTACAAAGAACAAAATTGGTGGTCCAGCAAATGCAATTTTTCCAACATGTTCCTAAGTGGTGACAGTGCTGGTGCTAATATTGCTTATCACGTAGCCATTAGGCTAAATTCGTATAATCTCAAGCCTTTGTGTCTCAAAGGACTTATTTTAATCCAACCATTTTTCGGAGGCGAATCACGGACTCACTCTGAGAAATATTCAGTTCAGCCTTCATATTCTGCTTTGAATTTATCTACTTCGGATACTTTCTGGAGACTGGCGTTGCCAGTGGGTTCGAATCGTGACCATCCATGGTGTAGGCCAAGACTGAGTAATAATATGAAACTGCCGTCTGTGTTGATCTGTATATCGGAGATGGACATACTCAAAGATAGGAATTTGGAAATGTGCAGTGTACTGGCAGATGCTGGAATTAAAGTGGAAAAGCAGGTTTATAAAGGTGTAGGTCATGCATTTCAGATTCTGCATAATTCTCCACTCTCTCAGCCAAGAACTCAAGACATGATGTCTCATCTCAAGGCTTTTGTCAACAATCATTAACTTAAGAGTATTTAGTAGTAATTGTTGGATATGTAGAATGATTTAATTATATCTATATGATTTAATTATATCTATCTCTATTTAGTGTGCAAATTAATGTTGTGATGTTATGGCTTAGATATATAGCTAACTAGGACAGGAGTGCAGGTGTTGTAGCATGTCTTGTAGTTGGTCAAGCCTTCAACTATTTCTGGTGATTGTTGTTAATGTGAATTAATATAAAATTTCAGTCTGTCCAAGTTTAATTTCTATAACGTCATTAACTCATGAAGACAGAGGATCTCATAAAGATCTTTCATGAACTAAGAAAGTCAAAAGTTCAGTTACATATATGGTTATTGAAGCTGACGTTGATCATAAAGCAGCGTGAACACATAATTTCTATTTGCGAAAATTAATGACACTTGAAAAATAAATGAGAAAAATAAATATTCTCAGGTTTTGATATATACCTCGCTCTTTTTAATGAGCTAGATTCAAGCTACTGCAACAAAATTTTCACTGATTCAGTGGTACAACTTTTGACTTAACAGTCTGACCATGTGATATCACTTGAACAAAGACTAGTTATTGAGTTCAAAGCTTTACCGATAATTAAGAACACCTTTCTTCAATAAAATAAACCTCTCTTTTGTAGTGAATAAATTGGAGACTTAGACTTTTTTTCTTTCTCAAATTATCTATTCTCACACTATCGACCTCACTTTTACATGCACACAGTTTGATCCACCAATACAAAAATGAAAAGCTCCTATTTATATTGCGTAGGAGTTTTTCCATGGAATGAATAAGATGGTAGTAGATAAATAAATTAGGGATAAGGCACCGTTACCCCCCTGAACTATACCCGAATTTACTACGACACACCTTATCTTTCCTGTGTCCTATTACCCCCCTAAACTTATTTAAAACGGAATAATTACCCCCCTAAACGCCGACGCTACTCATATGGGAGAGTGACATACACTCTCCTTGCCACATGTGTATTTATTTGTTTTTTTTTTTTTTTTTAAATTTTTCAGCTTACGTGTCAATTTTTTTTAAAATAAAAATAAAAAACTGAATTTTCATTAAAAAAAATGAGTTTTAAAACCCGTCTTTTTTTTAATTTGAAAATTTGATTTTTTTTAAACCCATTAAAAAAAAAAAAAAAAACTAAAAACATGGATTAAAAAACTGAATTTTCTTTTAAAAAAGGATTTTTAAAACCCTTTTTAAAAAAAAAAATTGATTTTTTTTTTTTTTTTAAAACCCGTTTTTGAAAAAGAAAAAAAAAACCGAAAAATGATTTTTTTTTTTTAAATATGGAAAAATGGATTTGTTAAAAATATGGAAAACTTGATTATTTTTTTAAAATGTCTTAAAAAATCTTGATTTCATTTTCTTAGGACACTTTTATTTTTCAAATAAAATCCGAAAAAATGTTTTTCTTGCCAAAATGTGAAAAAAACTGAATTTTTATAAAATTTTGAAAAAATTAATTATTTTCTTAACATGTGGAAAACCCGTTTTTTAAAACTAAATGTGGAAGACTAGATTTATTTTCAAATTTTTAAGAAAATGCAGATTTTTAAGAAAAAAAATTAAGTTTTCCCCCTTTTTTACGTTTTCACTCTCTCAAAGAGAGTGAAACACACTCTCTTTGCCACATCGTTTAGGGGGTAATTATTCCGTTTTAAATAAGTTTAGGGGGGTAATAGGGCTCAGGGAAAGGTAAGGTGTGTCGTAGCAAATTCGGGTATAGTTCAGGGGGGTAATGGTGCCTTATCCCAATAAATTAGTAAGAAAATGTGATAGCGGGTTTAGTGGACAATTTAATTAGTAGGCAAATAGTAGGGTAGATCATAGTTGAGCGGACAAAAAGAAGTAATGACCGCTTTCTTGATCATGGGATAGAAGTTTATTCAATAATCTCCCATTAATTTTAATATTGAAATATAAAATAGGAGAGTTTATCAATTGAAGGAAGGTTATTATTACACACAACAGGTGTGCTCTTTGAAGTTCTCATTCATGTTTGATTGTTGTTCCGTCTATTTTTATGTTCTATATTCTCAGATTTCTTGCTTGATTTTAGTTAGTTGTACCAAAAAAATTCTGCACTAAAGCTTCATTTAATAAAACACCATTCTTTATTCCATCATCAACAATAGTCTCAAACTTGAATTATGACGGAGAAAAAGTAATTATCGAAAAATGATTACATACCGCTCTTAGTGACTGATCTGGACAAACTAAGCTAAGATTTGAGCGATTGTAAAAAAGGGTACACCTTCATGACAATGGCGATGCAGTAAAACATATAAACCACCCTATTTTTGAGGGATACATACAAAAGAAAAAAAATAAAAATAAATAATAGCGATAATTTTAACAGCAGTCATACACCGAAAGTATACATTATATTGGCTATTTTTTCACGAAGATTACTAAAATGAGTATCTAAGGGCTCGTCTGCAGACGAGAGATAAGGAATAAATAATCACGGGATTAAATTTGAGATGAGTTTATTCCGCATTTGGTTGGGATAAAATCGCTGTATAACTAATTTCAGGATTAGTTATCCCCGGATTGTAGTGTTATTTTATCTATGTGGAGGGTGAAATAATTAATTCTAGGATAAGTAATTCTAGAATAACTTATTTCCCAACCAAACCACCCTAAGTGTTAAGTCCAACCTCTAACTCTAGGTTCTACTGGTAATTTATGATTGCAAGAAAAATTTGGCCAGGAGTCAAAAGAAAATAAATCGACCCTCCGCTTAGAATGGAGAAATATATTAGTATTAGATTAATTATAATTTCTTATTAATAAACTACCTTAGTGTTTTCTTATTTCCCAAACAGTTATTTAGCCAATCATGAACTTTGTTGATCATAGTATATGTTAGGGTGGGCGTTCGTGCTGTCGGATTGGATATAAAAATTTCGATTTGAATTTTCAATTTTCGGATTGAACAAATTACAATCCAAATCCAATCCAAATAAGCTCGGATTGGATTGGATTTTTTAAGTTCGGTTTTGGATTAATTGGTTTGGATATTTCGGATTTTCGATTTTGCTTTGAGCCTTTAATGCTGGCTTATTAGTAACGAAATTCATGTGCCTCAGTTACAAGTTACACGTCTTAGCATAATGTGAAATCAAATATGTAGATTCAGCAAAAAATTGTTACCACTAAACCAAAAGGTATCGAGTCACATTGCTAAGTTCTATATTGTTTCCTTTGTTTCAATGGAAGCTGCCTTATTCTTAAAGTAGTGAAGTAAATTCGAGCTTTGCAAGCTATATTATATTTAATTTAATAGAAAATTCTATATTGGACATAATATTGTACTGGACTTTAGGACTAATTAGTATTGGACACATATAATATGAGTAAGGCTAAATATAAAGTGTGGAAATTTTGGATTTTCGGATAACGTACTAAATTTGATATCCAATCCGAAATCCAAAAATTTTAAAATAATATCTGAAGTCCAATCCATAATCAAAAAAATCCAATTGACATATCCAAAAATTTCAAATTTCAATTTGAATTTCGGGTTGATCCAAACTATGCCCACCACCCTAGTATATTCATATCATATACTTAAATAAAGCAAACAGAAAGTTTAGCACTGACCATTCACGTTAACACTGTATTCATCAAACATTGAGACATCATATTTCCAACGTTGCAATTTCCATAATGACCGCGTAGTCCTTTCGAGACAGAGTTGCCAAACCCCGATCCCAGGCTACCCATATTTGATTTCTTGAACTATATCACTCACTCACTCCTTTCCCCATTGCGTTTCCATCTTAGTACTAATTTCATTTTTCCGGATTCCAACGAATGAGGAACTTTCTAAAACCCTAAATTACAATGGCGAAGAAATTGGTGAGAGATGATGTGGTGCCATTATCAAGATTTGGAGTGTTGGTGGCGCAATTGGAATCTATAGTTGCCTCAGTAACTCACAAGTCACCTGACCCTCTACTCTGTTTTGATCTTCTCTCTGATCTCATCTCTGCCATTGCTGAAGAGTCCAAGGTCACTCTTTTTCTTACATTCACTCACTATAATTCTATTAACTTAACTTTACTTATACAAGAAAGGAAAGCTAACTTCTTTTTACTATGTCTATCTGCAAATTCATCTCCCAAATAGATATATGTGAATCAATCAATCTATCAACTAGCTACTTATCAATTCTCGATCTTTGATATTTATGTAGTATAATATATTATCTGTTGGTATACAAACAACAACAACATACCCAGTGTATCTTACTTATCAACGTCTTAACTTCTCTTTACTTTCCTAGTCTCAAACCAACTAATCTTGTCTTAAACTCTCTAAATAAAGGATTCGTGATTTTTTTTTTTTTTACTAAGTTCACATCTACGTTTTCTTGGTTAATAAAGTGGTTTCAAATGTTTGAATTTTCTTTGGGCGAATGTATTGCATATCAACGTTGACAATTCTTGGAAAATGTGATGCACTTGGGGCTGTTTGGTTGGGGTGCTGCATTCTGTTTCCCCTTTCAATGACGAAGTAAAACTAAATTTTGAAAGGGAAGTAGTTGATGGTTTCATATTATTTGGCCTTTTCCGGAGTACAAAGGGTGACTCTCTTTTAAAAGATATTGCAAAGAAAGGAGTACGTATAAAGGGTTCAATTGAAATTAATCCATTGTTGACCAATATGGAGTGAATGGGTTTCTTCTTGATTTGTTGATGACTTCTAGGTATTTTTTTTTTCTTTTTTTTCTCTTGATGCTTTTTTTGATCAGTAAAAGATAGTGTCATAGATTGCCAGCATTACGAAAATGCTGAGAAGTATGTACAAGTACCAACAATTACATTTTTAATAATGTGCTTTTTTCTTAAATGTCCTTCACATGATCTAATGAATGTATATTTTGGTCCAGTTTGAACTCATTGTTTGATTAATCTCAAAATTCTTATTTGAATCGTTGTTAATCCAGTTTAACATGATGTAGATTTGGTTTTGTTGGGGTGGGGGGCGGGTGGAGGAAGTTGGATTAGTGGATACCTAAAGTTGTAAAATTTCAGGACTCTATACTGCTGTGTCAAAGGAAATGTGAGGATGCACTTTATTCTCTGCTTGTGCTAGGGGCAAGGAAACCGGTGCGTCATTTGGCCTCAGTGGCAATGGCAAGGATTATACAAAAGGGTGACAGTATTTCAATATACTCTAGGGCTAGCAGTTTGCAGGGATTTCTCTCTGATGGAAAGAAGAGCGAGCCTCAGCGAATCGCGGGTGCGTCAAGAATCGCTAAGACTTCGATTTCTGTTATTTATGCTTTAGTTCATTGATAATTGCATATTTGCAGGATAAATTTCCTTTCTAGTTATACCCGCAAGGGTGGCTCAGTTGGTTGAGCATGGGGCTTTCATAATGGAGGTTTCAAGTTCGAAACCTCCTGCCTATGACAGCAGGGGATTTGCCTTCTGGGTCGAGCTCGTTGCACCGGGCTTGCCTAGTGCGGTTTGCCTCTCCTGTGTGGTTTGTGAGCTATTGCACAGGAGCTGGGTTTACCCTGTGCGCACCCAAAAGGGTAGCGGCTGCGGGTTCCCATGTCATCAAGATTTTTTTTTTCCTTTCTAGTTATTATCTGGTGGTTATTAAAAAGCCTTATTAATTTGTTGTAGTTACTCATCCAAATATGCCCATGTTATTTTATGCCTGATAACTCTAGTTTATAGATTCAACAATCCAATAACTATCTAAACGGAATAGTATCAATTTTTGGTGTCTTTATTTTCAGGCTGCCTCTTGTTTTCGTTGTTATATTTGATATGTAGGACCTACGCCCTGTGGTGTTATGTTTCTTCATATGCATTATGAGCTTTCCTTCAGTATACAAGAGTTGCTATATTGTGTGAGTCACTGTATTTTAGGTGCTGCTGAGTGCTTGGGAGAATTGTATCGCTATTTTGGGAGACGAATCACTTCAGGCTTACTTGAAACAACCACGATTGTTGCAAAACTGCTGAAATTTAATGAGGTACTGAGATTTCTTTATCATTCGATGGCTATCCAAAGTATGCGGTCATGCATGAATCTCTTTGTTTAGGAATAGTAATTTGCTAGATTATTTTTTCAGTACAATCTAGTTAACTTCGTCAGAGTAGTGTGAGTCAGAAAGCCATTTTTAATGCTATTCTGTTGTTGTGTAGCTTGATTTTGGGTCCTTTCAGAGGGCTACTGGTGAAATTGGGTTTTGAAATTGCTGTCCCTTAAAGCAATTAGATACCGAAGAAAAGCTGACCACCTTTCAGAAGTTGTTTTTGATTTTTTGATAAATCCAGTCTCAACCAAAAGATAACTTCCAATTCAGAGCGTTGAGTAAATGTGTAGCAGAAAGTTAGTATATACTACTTCTGTAATGGGCTTGAGACATGAGAAGATCAGATGCGATACAGAGTAGATGAGCTTCCTAAGCTTTCTGGAGGTGACAGCAGTGGGCATTTCGTGTAAAGAATGTACTACTTGGCACTATATCATTAATAAAATATACCCTATCTGTTACCAATCCAAAAAACGTACTCGCCAAGAAAAAGAGAAAAGGGGAAGAGGGTTGGGGGGGGGAGGTGGTTGTTTAAGCTCAGTGCACTAAGCTCCCGCGAACTTATGTAGGCAACCTTACCTTGCATTTCTGCAAGAGATTAATTTTCGTGGTTTGAACCCATGACCTCCAGGTCACATGACGGATTCTGCCAACGCTTTGCTTCTTGGTGGGGGGGGGGGGGGGGAGGGTAGTTAATAGTGGGCCATGTAGGACCTTATACCCTGAATTAATAAAAGATCTTACTTTACAGGCTGTCCGTTTTGTCCTTGAACTTCAAACTGGTACTTGCGTATTGTTCCTGGTCTCTTACCCATTTGAATGCATGTCCAAGATAGTATTTTGTTCACTGCTTCAGTTAAAGTTGGGAATCAAGAATAGACTATATCGGGGGATTGTAAAGTCCAATAATGTTGCAGATATTGCTATTTAATGTTTTATTATATTTGTCCCAACTGTTCTACTTTGGACTTGTCATCACTTTCAGAGCCTGTGGTTATGATTCCGTTGAAGCCTTAATAAATCCTTAAGTTATGACCTGCATAGGCCACTTAAAAACACCATTTCTCCTATTCAAATAAGTATTGTAAAAAAAAATCCTTCTTCATAAAAAAGAAAAAGAAATTGAAAAATCCTTATGCCTATGATGCAAATAGTGTATTGCATTTATAATGTCCAACCAAAGATTAGTTTTAGGACTCTGGTGAGTGGTGTGCACTTGTGGGAGATTGAGATGTGAGCTGTCATTATAGGCTAAGGGAGCTGAAAGAAGTTTGGTTGATTTTATGGAGAACTCTTGGGTATTTTGCTTTGGTGCGTAAGTGGTAGTTGTATGTCTTACGGTATTAATCATTTGGTATTATCAAAAGTTCTTTGAATAATAATTTCGTTGACGCATTATAGAATTTCTGGCTGAACCTCTGACGGTATGTCCATATGTTGCACAAAATCTCCTATTCTTTTTCCTTCAAGCTCACGTGTAACTTTTCAAACGTTTATTTGACTTGTGGAAAAAAAAAAACTGTTTATTATTTCAAATTTGGTGTTATATTATTTGACCATTTGCTCATTCAGGACTTTGTTAGAGAAGAGGCTTTACAGATGCTTCAAAATGCTTTGGAAGGCTCTGGTGGCGGTGCCGCCGCCGCAGCATATACTGATGCATTTCGTATCATTATGCGAACTGGGATCGTGGACAAATCATCTATCGTTAGGGTAGCTGCAGCTAGATGTCTAAAAGCATTTGCAAACATCGGAGGGCCAGGATTAGGGGTTGGAGAACTTGATAATGCTTCTTCTTCTTGTGTCAAGGTCGGTGAATTTCTCTTTTTAACGTGGATACTTCTTCTCACCTTATTGGAAATAAACACTGAAACTCTAAATCTGTATTTTGCAGGCCCTTGAAGATCCTCTATCGTCAGTAAGGGATGCATTCGCCGAAGCTCTGGGAGCATTGCTTGGTCTTGGGATGAATCCTGATGCACAGGTTATAAGCGTTTTTTTTTTGATTATGTAAGAAAATTTCATTAGAAGAAGGAAAATTATATGATTAAAAGAGAAATATACCAAGATGACGGACCCCAGAAAGAAAGGCAAGAAAATCTGGGCAAAAAGAAACCCTCGAATTGGAGAAGGAGAGAAATATATTCGAAGTGCTTTAAAAAGATTTTATATTGCTTAATCTAACTTTGCTTATGCTCATTAGGTACAACCAAGGGGAAAAAGTCATTTTACTCCCAAGAAACTTGATGGGGGTTTAGAGAGACACTTAACTTCGCCATTTGTAAAAGGTACATTTAACATCTCACCAATATCCTTTTCAGTAAACTGTAATATATATGTTAAAATTGCCAGAAAAATCATTGCGGTGAA
This sequence comes from Lycium ferocissimum, assembly GCF_029784015.1. Classification (NCBI taxonomy): domain Eukaryota; kingdom Viridiplantae; phylum Streptophyta; class Magnoliopsida; order Solanales; family Solanaceae; genus Lycium; species Lycium ferocissimum. Next base: position 61,989,854 of record NC_081343.1, read on the forward strand.
TTTAGTCAATGTTGAAAGATGGCATGTGCTACTTATTCAGAGCGTTAAACATAATATATGCTGGTGTGACCTTTTCGTTCTTCAGCTCTTCCTGAGGGAATTGACTGTCTTATAGAAACGCAACCATTTTTAGTGAGACGACGTAAATTTTTCAACTTTTAGTAAAAATTCTGTATTAAAATCAAATTTCAAACAAGAAATGGGGAGCTTCCTTCTCGTGCGGTTCTCAGTTTTGCTCATCTTTCAAAAAATAATAATAATTGAGCATTAGCGAAGTTGATTGTCCTGCTCCATTATAATGGTGATTGGTGAGTGGATCTGTCTAGGTCAGACGCCAGTATCCTTATTAGTTACAAATCCATAACCAAAGGAGATTGCTAGTGTATTTCTTGGTGGAGTGACAAGATTCTCTTTCCGACTTACACTGAAGGAACAGAACTGGAACAGGAGGGGCTGGAAATTCATGCCCCCTTCCCCCCTTCCTTCTTTTTCTTTATTCTTTTGTCCCTTCTGTTCCAACTATAAGTAGTTGCTGCTCCAACTATAAGTAGTTGCTGCTCCAGAGAAGTATCATGTCTAATCGTTGTAATTTTCTGCCAGAACAATGAACTTGCATGGGAAAGACTATTCACATTGAAAAGTCAGATTTAACATCTCCATGCTTGATTTCTTAGTCTTATGTTTGCAAAGTGTAACTTGACATGTTTGTCTCTCTTCCTCTCCACATTATTTTCATTGTTTCATGATTCTATGTTTCAGTGCGTGTATTGCTTGCTTGAAAATCCTGGGAAGATTTACAATGATTTGTCAGTTTCTGATTAGTTGATTAAACTGCAGCTAGTGGGCCTCGGGCAAAAGTTCTGCGAGTTGGCCTAACCTTGTCGTGGGTTTCTTTTCTCCAGGTAACGATGAATCAATAAATCCTCTTTTATATTCAAACTTCCTTTTCCCTCACCCACTGGGACGGTGGATAAAAATTTATACTGTTTGGAGTATCATAGGTACGTATGCATGTGGATGTCTGTCCAAGTTTTTATATGTGAATACTTTTGTAGCCATCAAGCATGATTATACAGGCGTTGTCCTCTTTTGATAAAATAGGGTTTAATGTCCCGCCTCCACTATAATTGAAGCTGGGAAAAGCAGAGCAAATTTTTTCCTAGAAAAGTAGTTAGTTTCAATGCTTGTGGTGCTCTGTCATTTTTTGAGATTATCGAGTTGGATGCATGGTGGGAATTATTTGTCTGAATATGACACCTTCACTTATTACTACAACAGCAACAACATACCTAGTGTAATCCCACAAGTGGGGTCTGGGGAGGGTAGAGGACACCTTCACTTGTTAATGATTCATATAAACCAGTAGTTTGTTTCTTGTTTGTTTTATCCTAAGTTCTCTTAAACTAATTGAATATATTTCTATTATTTATTATTACCACAATGAAGTGCGAGTATGATAGAAAGTTTTGGTATTGGGATCCAAAATTATAGGCTAGATAGCCATTTTGAGGCATAAAACCTTGTTAGGCATAAAGTCGTCTCTTTAGTTACTCTTGTTATATATAGAGGAAGATAGAAATTGCTTCTATTCCTAACTCTCTGACATTCAAATTCTTTAAGTCCTTGGATCCACCAAATATGTTAACGAGTAGTAATTTTCCCATACCTACAAATGCAACCTAAAATTCAATAAAACCGAGCTCTTATATTACAGCCAACGTTTTCTTGTTCTTTCCAAATCTGAAGCACCCACCAACTCTTGGACTATTGTCCTCAATAATATCACATGTGTGTTGATAGTTACTTTCCTTAGGCTAGTAAATCCAACCCCATTCAACTCTCAGTTTTATCGCATCAAAATTGTAGTCAGTTCTTCTTGCTTTTCTCCAACAGCTACCGGTGATATCAGTCCGCACCTTTACTGAGTGATGTTGTGACACTGGTATTAGTTTGTAGCAGCATCTGCAGACGTATGACTTCATTCAATTCAGGTTGTTCTTTGTCCCTTTTGTCTACTTCCGCAGTGATGCTAGCTGAAGACTCAAATAATTTTGTATAGTTTCAGAATATTACTCGAAAGTGAAAGCTTTACAATCCTCATGTCAGCTTCTTTCATGTGTACTGGTCTTCACATATTATTGGCTCTTAATTCTTTTCCGACAGCAACTCAGGGCTCATGTGTATCTATTGCTCGACTAATGTTGAAATGAGGATGTTAGCTTAATGAAGAATATACCAATAATTGATGAGTTTGGTTTGTGTTCATGGTCTGATAGCCACAAATATGCTTCTCTAATCTGAACTTTGTGCAGATATAATATATTGACTTTGTACTTTATCAAAAATAGAAGATTGACTTTGTATCTTTTGTCTAGAAAAACAAAACATATTTCAAGATTTTTTCTGTTGATGTGCCTCATTTTTTCGATCGTGCATTTTCATAGCTCCTTGGTGCAATCTATATGATACAATCTTTTACACAAAACCCCTGACCCCCCCCCCCCCCCAACCAAAAAAAAAAAAAAAAAAAAAAAAGAAGAAGAAGAAGAATTTAATGCAAAGGATGTTAGCAGAGCATACCATTTATGAGTTCCTCTTTTCAGGCAATCCGCTTGAAGTATCTTCAGCCTGATACTGAGCTTGAAAAGTACATTTTTCAAGTGATGGATATGCTTCGTGCTGATAGTTTATTTGATGCTCAAGCACTGGTATGCAGTCCATTTTTACTACACAAAATTTTCATTCAATTGTGGCATTTCATTTGACTAGTTGATGACTAGTCTCATTGCTATATTGTCTTTTTGTCTTTGCTGAAGTGAAGAGAGTTTATTCCACTACAGGAAGCAAATGATGAAGTGTAAAACTGTCTAATTGCTAATGTCTGACAAATCTTGGTTATAGCCCTTCCCTCACCCTGTTTTTATTCATTTGCACGAAATTGCTGTTCAATATAATGCGTTCGTGCTGTTTCTGAATGAGAGTTTTCATCATTACGTCAAAAGTTCTAAGAATGCTTAAGAATTAATAATTAATAATTCCTCATAGCTTCAAGAATTGACTTATAGACGTTATTATGTGAAATAAGATTTACATCTGTAATATACTTGACTGAAGCCTAGATTCAAATTGATAATTCAGGAACTCTGATCATTGCATGCTCTTGGTGTGGCTTGAATTTGATCAATATAATTGTCAATCAAAATGCTTATGGATTTCAATGAACATTCTAATTTGGTTTGTAACTCAGAATAAAATCTACGTTATGATACTACACCTTATGTGATTTGTAACTCAGAATAAAATCTATGTTATGATACTGCACCTTATCTCTAGAAAGACTTGCTTTTAAGTACAAAGTTGCTCAGATACTAACTTTGCTCTATTGTGGACTCACCAACTCCGAATTAGCTAGTGAAATTTCTGGAGGAAATCTAATTTAAGCATGGCGTTTTTAGCTGTAAAAAAAAGAAGCTGAATGTAGTGTTATACAATCACCAAAAGGTAAATTCATAAAATCTTATTTCTAAATGCCAAATGGTTAGACTGGTGTCTATTCAAGTTGTATCCACTTGGTCTTTACCTTAAATTTTATTCCAGGGTTTGTCATCTTCATTGCTTCGTAATATATGCTTTTTTGATTTCGAGATTGTAGACTCAATGTCCTCACCAGTTTTATTGAATAATTGAAGGCATGCATTTTATACATCCTTCGAGTGGGCATAACTGATCAAATGAGCGAACCTACTCAGAGAGGCCTGTTGGTTATTTTGGGCAAGCAGGTTTGTCCTAGTGAATTGTTTTTTGAAAGTTTCGTGTTGAAGTTCTTGGCGGTGTTTTGGATGGATCTTATGCAGTGTGTTGTCACCTGAGCTGCTCTAACAGTTTCTTTCTGCAGCTCCAATCGCCTGATGCTACTCCTTCCATGCGAGTTGCTGCTTTGCGCACCATGTCGTATGCTTTGAAAACACTAGGGGAGGTGAAGGACAATATTCTCTGCTTTGCTTATGGTTAACTGTTATTTGTCCACTTTACTAAACATGTATATGATTTGCTTGGTCCACTTATTGTCTCTGATTGGGGATTGGGGATTGGGGATTCTATGCAGCTTGATTTGGTCTGAATAATGTGGACTTTATTTTGCTATGTGAGAGTGAGAATTTCATCTTTACCTGCTAACCTGTGCTCGAAAATGAAAATATTTTGAGCACGAGTCTGCCAGCTGATGCTATTGCTTGGTTTGACTTGGCTGATATTCACCTATCCTTTAACAGGATTGAAGCAGGGAGGTGATAGGTCTTTGGGTCTCTTGTTATCTGTTTCTAGGATGAATTGATTTGAGCTTATTGCTTGCATAATTAATTGAAATTCATGTTTGGCTCTGCATACATTTTTTTCCAAGAAGCTCTTTTGGTCTATGATAAGTATGTTTAGATTGCTTTGTAGAACTAGTGATTGGTTAGTAATTGGTATGTCCATTATGCAGGTTCCCGCTGAATTTAAGGAAGTTCTTGATAACACAGTTGTTTCTGCAGTTTCCCATCATGAACCATTGGTAAGCTTCTACTATGTTGGTACTAGATGATGAAAGCCCGTGCTAGCACGGGCCCAACACAAAAAATAGTACCACACTTTTCTTTTTAGTCCGTCTTAAAAAGAATGATATATTTTTATGTTTAGAAATCATTTAACTTGAAACTTCCCCTTTTACCCTTTAATGAAATAATTTAAATCCGCACAAATATCTATGACTTGTTTTAGATCACAAGTTTCAAAGATCTTTCCTTTCTATTTTAAACTTCGTGCCTAGTCAAACTATGTCACATAAATTAGGACAGAGAGGGTACCTTTTAGTAATATAATTATGGAATTTTTATTATAGAAAGTATTATAATTCAATTAATTGAAAATATCAATAAATTATTTTACTTAGTCCGCTTCTCCCATATATGACTTTCCTGGTTTGGTTCTCCAATTGAAAGATTTGAAATACACCTTCTCCTACCGAGTTTCATGCCATCATCTCTTTCTACTCAACAACATTGAAAAGCGCTTTCATATGTTAGCATCTGTTGTAGTCTTAAATTTTTAAGTATAGACCAACTTCATCATTTTAAGAAATTATGTGTATACGTTTCTTGACCGTTTATATTTCGTCTTCTTGATGTTATTCCTCATTATTTGTGTGAGACGTATGTGTGTATAAGTTTTAAATCTTTTGGTTTTGTGACTTCTTTAGCGGTTTTTGTGTTCAATTTAAATCGTTATTTCTTTTTTCATGAATTTATCTTTTTTAAATTTTCTCTAAGCGTACCTTTACCAGTTTCTGAACTTATTATCATTATTTAAATGTCCTTTTTTTTTTTTCCAATTGTCTCCTAATTGTTCACGTGGACCCCACCTTAATTTTAAAAAAAAAAAAATTCTACTATTGTAGAAGAGTGGGCCCCACCTTATTTTATTTTGTTTTAACTATATTAGAGGAGTGGGTGGACGGCGATCCAACCCACTCTTCTAATACAGTAGAAAAGAAGAGTGGGTGGACGACGATCCAACCACTCTTCTAATATAGTAGAAATGAGGCTTCCTTGATACGGTAGTAGATACTAGCATGTTTCAAGACTTTAGTTTTCAAGGACAAGCACGTCAAGAGAATCTATAAATCAGGTGCCATAAGCCCAGTTGTGTCTAGCAAAATTTGCAATTTATTTTAACTTGTGCAGAAATGACTCGTTTCTATCATGGTGCTAAATAATAGTAAGTTCTTTTTATGATAAATAAGAAAAAAGTTATTGCTTGAGAAAAACTAGCACTTAGATACACGCACGTGGTACTAGGTCAGATCCAGGTATCTACGAGGCGCACATATGCCAATTAGAGGTGTGTATTTAGTCACTTTGGAAAGTTAAGGTGTCTCGTTGGTAGTTGATGGCAACTTTAGAAGGCTATCTATATATCTCACCTATTTACAATATTCTCAGTACATCTCATGAGCTAGCTTTTGGGGTTGAGTTAGGCCGAGTAGGGAAGGATGGAAAGAGATCCTGTTTATGCCTTAGACTTGTAATAATATGTTTATATACTTCCAAGTTGGAACACCCAAGGTCTTTTATTGAATCCATAATTTACTTTAATTCATTGGTGGTTGCTAACCGTTTCCTAACCCCTTGATTATTGCTTTATTAGGTGCGTGTTGAGGCTGCTCTGACCTTGCGTGCGTTAGCTGAGGTTGATCCTACATGTATTGGTGGTTTGATTTCTTATGCAATAACAATGCTTGGAGCAGTTAGAGAAAATATTTCATTTGAAAAGGTAAAGCCAAGATAAATACTTAGTACCCAATTCTCTAGTTTGTCCTGGCTGTATCAGCAGGTTTAATTTTGTATTTCTCAGTGCTTTTGGTTGTCATGATGGTTGTACTCTGTTCAACATCTTTATCCAATCGCTCCAAGTTGCATGTCTTGGTGGAAATAGGTTATGCATGTCTTGTCTAACTGTTATTATGGTCCATGCACTAGGCCAGCCAACCACACCGCTAAAGTTAAAGATAAAGTCCTAATATTTCTACAAATGGAACTTACGTTGGTTTGTCTCTTTTTCTTAATCATAGTCTTGATTCGCCTGTTAATTATTGTGCTTTTGCTTATACTTCCTGAGTTCCTGCACTTCATTTTTTATGACATTGTTTTCATTTTTGAGATGTTCTTACATTCATTAGTAGTATTATTTTATGCAACTGTCCAGAATTCAGATCAATTAACTATTTGAATTTTAAACTTTTGCGGTGATATTTTCTCAATCAGACAAACTTTTCAACCATTACTTCAACTATATTTTTTTTTCTTGAGAAAATTTACTTTAATGTTTTCTTCTGTTCCTCTAATATAGTACGCAAGTCAATTTAACATTTTGGACTCTAGTTCCATTCAAATATACAACAACAAAAAACCTAGTGTAATCCGACAAGTGGGGTCTGGGGAGGGTAGAGTGTACGCAGACCTTACCCAGGCTGTTAAATATCTTCATATAAAATGAAAAAATGGAATATTTTACGTTCCACTTTCAATAAGACCTCAATTCAAATTCCTCGAGGTGTGTCTTTGTCTTTTCACCAAAAACTTTCCTCAAGATGTGTTTCTGTTGAGTTGGTTTTTCTTCTCTGACAAACTCTGGCCTTTCAGCTTTTTGGCATGATACTGTTATCGTGTCCTTGTCATCAAGGTGATTGACAACATTTTGTTTTGCTAGTGTACTCCCTCTGTCCCATATTAGTTGTCCTGTTTCGCTTTTCGTGAGTCAAGTTGACCAATCTTTGGAGCTAAGAGCCCTTTTGGATTGGCTTATAAGTGGTCAAAACAGCTTATAAGCTGTTTTTTGGTTTTTTAGATGTTTGGCAAACCAGCTTATAAGCTAAAAAAGTGCTTAGAATGAGCCAAAAAAAAAGAAGTTGCGGTGGCCCAACTTATTTTTTTTGCCGCAACTTATTTTTTTTTTGGGCTTATAAGCTGTTTTTTGGTCAAACCAGCTTATAAGGCACTTTTTTTTAAGCTAAGCCAAACAGGCTCTAAATTGGATTAGATCAATTTAATATTTTAAAATTATAATTTAGATATTCAAAAACTACATGAAAAGTACTATAAGTTGCAACTCTTCTCGCTGAAAAACGCTCTCCTATTCCTCCCACTCCATAGTAACCAAATTAGGGTCAAAGCAGCTATGTCCCATGCCTTCTCTCCTCCTCCTGAAACCAGCTGTGCATCATGTCCTATTACAGCGACTAACCAGTTTAATGGTCTATTTTTCCGTGTGATTTACAGGGAACTAATCTAAAGTATGAACTGGAGTGTCTAGATGGTCAGGCTGCGGTTTTGGCAGCTTTGGTGTCTATTTCACCAAACTTACCTCTTGGTTATCCATCTCGGTAATGGCTTCCTCCATTTATGTACAAGCTTTTACAACTTTCTCCCAACAAAAAGCATAACCCATGCGAGTTATGACTATTAATTAGTTTTCCTTATGTACTTTCTTCAGTTTGCAGAATCTCTGCAGTTTTGCCTTTGTTTCCTTATTAGCATATCTACCTTAGTCTCGTCCTTATAATACGAGCTTCCCATTTATAGACGCCTTGGGAAATTTATATAGTCCTGACTCCTAGAAAGCTTCAATCTACTTAACTGAGAGACGTTTAAATATTTCTCACCTGCTAAGCTGATTCTTTTTTGTGCGGACAGCTTTTCTGATTAAAGTGTTAAATTCAGATTTTCCTCCATAGCTCTTTGAATTGCTTTTCGGTTAAAGCACATGTGCAAATTAATATGATATAAGAGTAGGCTAGCTGTAGAAATCTCACTACTTTTCATAGATTAGTCAGCCATGAACAACTAGTCTGACCTTATATTTGAAACTTTGAAGTTCATGATCTCCGCTAATTAGCGGAATATTTTGTGATAGTATTGAACATTTCTGAAGATGTTATTGCAAACATATTGCTATAAAGTGGACTATTATTGTTTAAGGGCGACGATAGGTTTTACCGGGAAAAGTGAGAAGATTTATTTGACAGGAAACAGTATTTAGCATACTTTTAAATCTTTGTATCGCTGAAAATTTGACTGAAAACAATATTTAGCAGATCGGTTATTAGAAGAAAACAATATTTAGCAAATCTTGCTAAGCATACTTTTTGGCTTCCCGTTGCTGTAGATTAACTAATTCCTCAGTGAATTCTTGTTTTCAAGTTGTATCTGTGCCTAGCTGTCATTAAAATTTGACATACATAATATTTACTTTGTTTAGGCATTCATATTGTTCTGACGAATAATGGGTAACAGTTGTATCATTGTCATGGTTGTCTCGCATTTAGAGTGTTACTGAGCTGTATATTTCCTCGGATTTTTTTCTCTGCTGTATTGTTCTTTCTGAAATCCATTTCTCTTCGAGTTACCTATTTCTGTCCTTCTGATATTAGGCATCCGAAGTAACACTACTCGAAATTATCTGAAAACAGATTCGACAGGACTGTAGACTTTTCTCCCTTGATTTGTCATCTGCTCCGTCACTACAACTATTATCTCTGCCTCCTTATCTTTCCAGTCAAAGGCATTTTTATGGTTGTTCGCATTATCATATATTCATGTCCTTTCATACTTTTCTTTATCTTTTCTTGTCTTTTCTTTGGGGACCTTATGCAGTTTGCCCAGATCAGTAGTTGAACTGTCTAAGAAAATGATAATGGAATCAAGTCGGAATCCTATGGCCGCAGCCTTTGAAAAAGAGGCTGGATGGATGCTCTTATCCTCACTGCTTGCGTGCATGCCAAAAGAGGTACAGTAATTGGTTTAGTAGATGTAATGTCTCCTCTTTTGTTTCTCATGGTGCTATTTCATTCGGTGCAGGAACTTGAGGATCAAGTTTTTGATATTCTTTCTTTGTGGGCTTCCGCATTCCAAGGAAATCCCGAACGCCATATCAGTGAAGCAAAAGATCTCCAATCTACCATAAGGTTAGATATGTAAAATTTGAGGAAAATTGATACATGGCAGGTTAGATATGTTAAGTTATATTAATTTGACATACTTAACCTGCCATATGTAATTTATAACATATCTGACCTGCCAAGTGTAATTTTTTCCTAAAAAAAAAGATATGTTAAACTATATAGAAATATTTATTAATATATTGGTAGGATTTTAGGAAAAAATGCATCTGGGTAATGATACAGTGACCTTGTGTGCATATCTTCTATTCAATATCATTTTAGTCAGCCTAGATAACCTAAATTTTGGATAAGCCGGTATATCACAACTCGAACCCACATTAGATGGATGGATACGATAACTATGAGAGATTTATTGTCAGAAACATAAACAGCTAAAAGTGCTGCATATGTCGTCCAGGCTTTTCGCTGTCAAGTGTGTCAATTGCCAAAAAATAATAGAGAGAAATGAACTTCAAGATTGATGAAGTCAGATTTGGTTTATAGGGGATACCTAACGATGAAGTCTTCTTTGTAAGAGAGTGAATGCAGGAACAGATGTCCTTGACCCGTGCTGCCGTGCTTGCACGTAATGCACCAAATGGGAGAGATTAGATAGGCAAAGAGATTTGTGGGTGAATATTGTATCCCTATCAATCCTAACCAGCTTGATGAAGCCTGAAGGCCATACTGTCGTTCCGATTAGCTAATTCTATTGGCCAGCAGTGTTGATATGGAGGAAGTAGATACATGCATATATTATGTACACACATTCAAACAAATCCAGCCCCTTTTACGTGATTGTTTCTTATTCGATGGATTACCTCTTCATCTTACTCCGGCAAACCCCCCCCCCCCCCCCCCCCTTCCTCTTTTCATTTGTTTCTCCGGAAAACTCCTTTGGTCGAGTGGTAATAGCGCATGACGTGTGGGTTAGGCATACGACATTGGTTTGAACCTTGCAACAGACAGAAGGCTGGTATTTAAGTGGAAAAGGGTAGATGAGTGGAGCTGGCCCACTATCACCGAGTTTTGAACTGTGTGTCACTAGCCCTTGAGATTTCTCGGTTATCAAAAAAGAATGTTTTGCTACTTGGAATTCATGCAAACTTAGAAAATAGAAGAAACACAATGGCGGCAAAATACCCCTAGAGTTGATACCAACTCGCTTTCTTAGGTTTGGATGTTATTGACACACTCGCATTATTCAGGAGTCTTTAATTTTTGCCGGATATTGTATTACATTGGCGGGATAGGTGTGAAATGCAAAGAATCCTGACTTTAAGAGAATCTCTAATTTGTTCTAAAAGGCAATTGAGTAGTGAATGAAACAGGCCTAAATCTAGTGAAATGGATATAGACAATTCATATATTTCACTCACCTAATGTGTAGTTGCATTTCTATTGTTGACATATGTTTGCTAGGAAAGCAGATAATATTTGATGCTCTGCTGGGTATCATTAGTATAATTTCTAAACTTCTCTCTCATTATGTTTCTCATTGCAGCATTGTGTACTTGATAAAATGTGTTCAAGCAAATGTCACCTTGTGTTGCTGTACAATTTTAATTCATAAAACTTTCATGTTGTTTTGTGAAGTCTGTGACTATATATGACCTTGTGAAGCTCTTTTCCTTGTTATTTGTAGTGTATGGTCTGCTGCACTGGATGCATTGACAGCATTTATAAAGACTTTTGTCTCTTCTGGTGCTGTGAACAAGGGGATCTTACTTGAACCAATTTTGCTATACCTTAGTAGGTAATGATACATGTGAAAAATGTTCTTATAGATGTTTATGCATGTAAAGTCTTATGGAGCTGTCACTTATGTTTGTGGAATTTGTTAATATAGGGCTCTATCATATATATTGCTGTTGGCAGCCAAAGACCAATTGAGTGTCAAACAGGCATCAGACCTATTTATCATCAAGACACTAATAGCCTATCAGTCAATTTCAGAGCCAACTGCATATCGAAGAGACCATACCCGTCTTATTCAGATATGTGCAACTCCTTATAGGTGAATGTTTGATCCAGCTCATTATGTATTTCTCTGGCAGGGTCACTCCATTTTCCATTTCTTTTCTACAAGGGCATGTATGTTCCTCTTTTTTCTTTTCATTGTTGGAAGAGCAATTTCATTATTCTTTTTTCTTTTTGGGACAGGGAAGCTTCAAAATGTGAGGAAAGTTCATGCTTGCGGGTGCTGTTAGACAAAAGAGATGCTTGGCTGGGTCCTTGGAACCCTGGCAGGTACTTAGCACTAAAATCATGGAACTTGTTCCTTTCTTTCTATGGATCATTTGTTATTTCTGTGTGAGTAGTTTGTTTTCTTAATCATGGTATGGTTAATGATGTGCACATCATACATAATGTTGTCTCCTTCTGACTTGGTAGTTATAAGTTATAAATTATAATCCAATGTAGATATTAGTCATTCATCTTGTTCATTGTTCAACCAGGGATTTGTTTGAGGATGAACTTCGCTCATTTCAAGGTGGAAAGGATGGTCTCGTGCCATGTGTATGGGATAACGAGCTTCCGAGCTTTCCTAAGGTAAAGAACTTTCATGAAGAGATTGACTTTGAAGGAAAAATATAATTTGATTGACGCCATGTAACTTCAGAAGTCCTGAAGAGGTTTTCAATTTTTTCCCGTTGTTTGATATCCATTACTAATACGTGTTATTGATCATGAAGCCGGAGACTATAAGCAAAATGTTAGTGAATCAGAAGCTCCTTTGTTTTGGAAACATATTTGCGTCCGAGGTAAGCGAATATGGTTGGTACCCTGGCCAAGTAGATATGGAGGCATTGGTAGCTTGCAACTTAGTATGTCATTGTTCTTCTCAGGATATTGGTGGAATGCTCTCACTCCTAGAAATGGTTGAGCAGTGTCTGAGAGCTGGAAAGAAACAAGCATGGCATGCGACCAGTGTTACAAACATATGTGTGGGCCTGCTATCTGGCCTGAAGGTGATTTAAATATTAGACTTTTTCTGTCTTATCTGGAGTTTTACATGCCTTACATCTGCTTCTCTTGTGCTGACCTTCCCCGCAGGCCTTGCTTGCTTTACGTCCTGAACCCTTACCATTGGAAGTACTTAGTTTGGCACAGTCTATCTTTCAGGTTCTTCTCTATTTTGAATGCTATTTTGGTGCTATTGCCTTTCTTTACCATTTTCAGTGTTTCTTAGCTTTGGATGTTTACTTTGACAGAGCATTCTGGCTGAGGGTGACATCTGTGCTTCTCAACGCAGAGCATCATCTGAAGGACTTGGTCTATTAGCTCGTCTAGGAAATGATGTGTTCACTGCTAGATTGGTTAGTTCCTTTTGTATCTTTTCATAACCTTCTGGTTCTAGGACAGCTTTCTGAGTTGCATCTTGTAGTGTCATGCAACAACTAGTCTTATTGAATCCCTAAGAACCCTAGTTACACAATGAGTTCCTAAGAACCTCAATTATCCAATAAATGTTCATCTTCTGTTGTCATTCCAACTGGTACGTGTCATTGCAGACAAGAGTGCTCCTTGGTGATATAAATTCAGCCGTTGATTCAAACTACGCTGGTTCAGTTGCTCTGTCACTTGGTTGCATTCATCGCAGGTAAGCTTGGGTGATGTAACTTAGCATTTACCTTTCTTGCATGAACATTTCTTCCACATCTTCTGATAATCTCGAGGTGCTATGGCTTTTTTGTTTTTTGTTTTGAGATTGTTAAATTTGTATTCCTCAGCATTAAGGAATCTGGAGGTGCTACTGTTTTCTTTTTTTCTCCCCTTCCCACCAAAGAACAGATCTTTGATGTTGGTAATTATGCTGAGTGTTTCAAGTATGAATGCACCATAATTCTACTTGTCCATGAGGCAACATATCAAATTGATGTGCAAAGCAGCATTTAAGGTGAATAAATGTGTAATGGTAATAACTGATTGTCTGAGTATAATGCATTCTGGAAACTAAAATTATCTTCCCACGCTTAAAGGTCTGTCTGAGTATGCTGTTTGAATTGTTGCTTGTTAGTTGTCAAAGTCCTCATTCTTTTAATCCTTCTTACAGCGCAGGAGGAATTGCATTGTCAAGTTTGGTTCCTGCTACTGTTAATTCTCTCTCTTCTCTGGCTAAAAGTTCAAACACTGGCTTACAAATTTGGTCTTTGCATGGTCTACTGTTAACTGTGGAGGCTGCTGGATTATCCTATATTTCTCATGTTCAGGTGACTATATTCTCTAATATGATGCATCAGTGTCTCAGTGTTCATCAGTTATCTACTTTTTTTTAAATTATCATGGCTAACATCAGTTATCCATCTTCTGATTTATTGGAGGTCAGACGTATCTCTTGAACAAAGTGATAAATGCTAGAAACTCTCAAACTTCAGCCAGCTGCTTATGGCTCTCTCTTGAACATCTTCCTTATCAAGAAACTAATTATCATGTTGGATCTAATGGAAAAAGTCGACATTAACAGTTTTGAAGAAGGGACCTTTGGATATCAATAAACGTGTCTTGTTAATAGATCCATTAAAATTTACTTGGCTACCTCTGTTCGGAGACGCACTTTTGTTCATTCTACTAATTTATTGCTCCGTTATCCAGAGCATTTGGTTTTGTGTCATCTTGAGATTTGTTAGTGGGTGATCATCCTTCCTCATTGCTCCTCCTATTGAAGCCTGATCAAGATGAATTCTTGATTCAGCAATTTTCTTGAGTTCACTGTTAGGCCTTTAAAGCTTCTCTGCCTGATATGTTATTACTTCCTTTTTTATTAGCCATTTGATGTTTTGATGTTCACAGTGCGGCAAGAGGTTACCCTCTGATATGATAAACAAGGAAGGCTGGATTTGTTATTTGGCACCTCTAGGTTTTAATTCAACTTTTTTGTTTGAAACTGAAGTTTCTGATCTTCTTTGACTTTCAGGCGACACTTAGCCTTGCGATGGATATTCTGTTGTCAAATGAGATTGGTTCGACTAACTTGCAGCAGGCAGTGGGCCGCCTTATAAATGCTATTGTTGCTGTCCTTGGTCCTGAACTTTCCCCTGGCAGCATTTTCTTCTCGCGCTGCAAGGTTAGTCAATTCAATATATAAGCTTATATCTGTATAATTGATCTATATAAAAGACATCAGCAATACCTTAAGAAAACATAAGTGCAAGAACTTCACAAAACTCACATGCATATGCTAGGAAGCTAGTTTAATGTTAAGCAAACTTTCTAAGATTAATAAGTTTCTAGAATTGAGAAATGTTTATGTCATTTCATTACTACCTTTTTTGGTCTCATATGTGCAACTAAGTATATTTTATTGATAAATAAAAGTCATATGGGTTACAATTGTATCATAAGTCTCTAGACATTCATTAAACTCATCATGTTTGTTAGAGTTTCTATATATGTAGTCAAATTTAACTGAGACAAATGTCGGATTTATAATGTACTATTTGTTATGAAATCATTATTTATAATTTCAATCATGTTATGAAAGATGTATGAAATTTCTAGTGTGTGTGTCTTTGTGGGTGTATTAAAGCTTTCAATTATTAATATTTCACATCGTTTTTGTGAGTTTGAACATCAAACTATCAACTTTGGGGGTTGTCTTTTTAATCTCAACCATTTATCTTTTAGCAATTTTCTGGTTAGGTAAACTCATAAGTATAAATGAAAATTATAACAAGAAGGTATCTAATAGGTATAAAATATTTTCTCCCGGTAACACATGCAGCGAATAAATCTTCTGCCATATTAGGTTTGTTAGCATATACATCATTTTGAAGTGGCTTTGTACTTCAGTAGCACTGATTCTCTTTTATTTAGTAGATTTCTAACTTTACTTTTCCAGTTTCATTCTAATCTTTTGTTCTTCTTCAGTCTGTCATTGCAGAGGTCAGCTCCCGGCAAGAGATTGCAACACTTTATGAGTATGGCCACTTGTCTATAAACCAAATAAGAATCAATAGTTTTGAGACCGGTGTGGTTTAGGTCTCAGGGGCACATGAAAGTCATTTGACTTCATCTAGCTTTGTAATATTCATGTTGAATTTCTTGAGTGTTTGGAGTTTATGTTATTTTTCTTGTTAATTTGAAGGAATGTCCGATTTACTCAGCAGCTGGTTCTTTTTGCACCACAAGCTGTTACTGTGCATTACAATGTGCAGACACTGCTCCCAACTCTATCCTCAAGACAGGTAGTGCTTTCTCTCCCATGGAAAAGGTGGTCCGGGGGTCTGGGAGTGACTCCTTTCTTAGATAATCATGTGGGTACTGAAACATCTGAATTTTATTTACAACAGCCAACACTGCGACGTTTAGCTCTATCCACTCTGAGACATCTCATTGAAAAGGATCCAGTAAGTAATTTGACTTCTATGTGCTTTAGATATTTTGATGCCTTAAGGCTAGGTTATGGAAGTTGTCAGGGATATGGACGGAACTATAGCAGTTTTTATGCTTTAAACCCCTTTGTTGTTTACTATATAGCTTGCTCAAATACTAATCAAGACAGGCTAATATTCAATAGTCAAATTAATTGCTTAAGCTCTAGTAACACTATTTCTCTGTTCAAATCTATGTCAAACAGGAATATGGTATTTTTTTATTTTTTATTTTTATGGTGTTGTAGGCAATAAAATATACTCTTCACAAGTCTAAATTCTTGAATATCCTGCAAGAGCAAAACATCAATTGGGTTCAGATCCCTTTAACCCTATCTAAAGTATATATATCCCATGTATGAAACTAAAAACACCAAGAGGTTACACGTATTCATTGACGACATCCACTGAACCGGTGAAAGGAATGAATTTTTTTTGCATATAACAAGGTCAATCTTCTTCTTCAAACTTTCATCTCTTCTTTTGAAGATACCCTTTACTTTATCCTCAGCATATGGCTCGCAAAGCACGCGCTGTACATTCTCTTAGCGTCCTTAAGTAGTCCTCCCAAGAAACCCGTAGAATTAGAAACATTCTGAATCCAGAAGAAACCTTCTTTCCATCAAACTGCTCTCATAATTCTTTCCGCATGGAAAACACAACATGTGTAAATCATAATGCTAAGAACAAACTCTTCAAATGAGTAATGTAACGTGTATTTGAGAAGAGTTTATGAAGAGCAATAAGTATATAAATTTCAGGAGATAGTTCAAATTTGTCTGCTTTACGCTATATCTTAGTACAGATGCTTGAATTTATGCAGGGATCCATCATGAATGAGCATATTGAAGATACATTGTTCCATATGCTGGATGAGGAAACTGATGCTGAGTAAGTTGATTATGCCCACACAAGCCTATCCTAACCCTTTTCTCCATTAATTGTTCTCTAATTTGGTGATTGCTTCTCTCTCTGTTTGTTTGGGCTAGGTTTATTAGTTTTAGGTCTAGCATCTGGTGTTGGTTTTCTAATTTTGGATATGAGTTATAGATTCATATACAAGGACAACATAACCAACTTCCAAATTTTTAACTAGTGTAATTCTTGAGAAAATTGTAGTCAAAGAAATAATAGTTGACCGCAAGGGTGGCTTAATTGGTTGAGCATTTGGGATTCCATAATGGAGGTCTCACCTACGACAGCAGGGGATTTGCCTTCTGGGTCGAGCTCTTCGCATGGGGCTTGCCTAGTGCGGGTTATCTCTTCTTGTGGTTTGCGGGCTATTGCACAGGAGTGGGGTTTACCCTGGGCGCACCTGAAGGGTTGCGGCTGTGGGTTCCCTTGTCATAAAAAAGAAAAAAAGAAAAAGAAACAATAGTTGACTCCCAAAATATTGATATCATCATATATTGGGACTAAGGGAGTAGCTATTTGAATGAGACTAGTTTTTATTACCATGCATCTTCTTTCTTTACCCCCATGAGCAGTGTTTGCTGTATTTATTTTTTTGTTGCTAGCTTGCCTGTCAGAGTGCTCTATAATAATCTTACCTGGATAGATTTACATTTGCTTTGTGTTTGCTACACCTTTTTGCTTTAATTGTCTCAACTTTTGCCTTTTATCTATAAGTTGATGCTTCCAAATTTTTGGTACTAATCTTGCACTTTACTTAGAATTCTTCCAATTTTTGCAGGATTGGAAGCTTAGCACGGACCACCGTTATGCGGTTGCTTTATGCATCTTGTCCATTACGGCCATCACAATGGCTATCAATTTGCCGCAACATGGTAATTTATCATCTGTATCGCCTACTGATTCTTCTAATCTGGCCAACATCTTCCGGGACTAGTTAAGCTATTCCGAAAATTGAAAGTTTGCAGTTATCATATGAAACCATTTTACATTTTCTAAAATTAAGCTAGACTGAACAGGGTAAATTGATTCTTCAAAACTCCTCTGTTAAATATTTATGATCTTATTCAAGGATTATGTAGCAAGTTAGATCAGTTATCATATGACTGCTTGTGATTCACAGCCCTGAGTCGAGCATTTATGCTCTCCCTAATCTATACCTTGCCTGTCTAGCATTTTTGCTTTCTGAAACATGGCGCGTTAAGCTTCCTTTTCTTCGTTTTTTCTAGCGTGATCCAAATGCTTCACTGAAACTATTTATTGTGCCTAGATTCTTTCGTCATCCTCAAGAGTGATCAGCACCAGTGACAGTTCACAGAATGATTCTTCAAGTGGTCTGGATGGTGATACTAGACTGAATATCGGAGATGACGATGAGAACATGGTGTCTAGCTCCCAAAACCGAACCTTTCAAGGTTATGGAAGCAATCATCCGATTGCCTATCCTCCTAGGGACAAGCACCTCAGATATCGAACAAGAGTTTTTGCTGCAGAGTGAGTAGCCAGTTGTTTTCCTGGTGTATTGTGACTGATATTAGCTTATTCCACTCTCTGAGCGATTTTGGTTTTATGCTCGGCTCTCAGTTTCCTAGAACTGCAGCTCTCCTGTATGCCATTTGTAAGCATTTTCTTTTGACATCATCTAGATGTTCAATGTTCCCTGCAACACACCGTTCAAACTTGTATAATCAGCCAACAGAGTTCTTATTCTTATGAACAATATAAAACAATTCCTAAAGGATAATGAAATGTCAAGAACAGAGACGGTAAATCATCAATGCCAAAGAAGCAGAGGAAATGAAATAAACAGAATATGGAAGGCATCTATTTTCTACAATTTTGGTGTCCAACTTTACCTCACACTATAGGTTGCTATTTAGATAGTATTAAGGTTCTTTATATTCAATTCCCAGCTGAAATTTGTTTTCTATAATGAAATTTGCTGTCGCTTTGTTAAGATTACACAAATTTTATATGTCATCCTGCTGTACCTTATTATTACCTTACCCTTTTTCTTTCAGATGGATGTATAGCTATACTATTCTTCACAAAAAGAAGTGCCCAAACGAATGATTTTTTCTTAATTTTTTTTTTTTTGAGAAGGAAAAGAATGATTTTTTTTGGGTACACTGGAAAGAACTAAATAGAACAACTAAGATCTTTCGAAAGCTACATTACTTAAATTTGCCAGGAGCAAAAACTCCATATCCTTCAATGCGTCCTCCCAAACTAGCAGCTCTTGTTCATGTTTGTTACCTTCTTTAAGATCTGAACATTGGTTAGCCTCTCTCCAGATGTGTATGATATTTGTCTTGGTGGTTTCTAGCAAGTATCTGCAATCTGCAATAACAGCCCTAAGAGGGTGATACAGAAGGCAATTTGTTTCCGCTTGTAACTCTTGATATCCCAGTTCTTTATGCGGCAACTGAAATGCGGCTAAAGGTCAACAACAATAAGTGCAGTTAACTAACTCAGTAAACTTATCTAGGAGTGCTTTTTTGATAGGTTCACTTGGAAGCTTGTAGCCAAGTAATATGGTTATATCTTGTGCTCAATCCAAATAAGTTATTCATGGGATTAGCCTTTCAGAACTGCTTTTGCTCATTCATATCGTGAGTGCATCAAGATCTAGGATTGGTGAATTGATGCGATTTCATACGAAGTTCTCCAGATCCACAAGCTTATCTGCGCTTCAAATTACAATGAAAACAGAATCCTCATTTAGTTCCATTTTATGTGCCGTACCTTCTCATATTCTCTTTGATTCTTCCAGAGAGAATCTTTCTCATATATTACATAAAATGTATCCTTCTGAATAATCTTCTCCGGCTTTTAGGTGTTTGAGTCATCTTCCTGCAGCAGTTGGAAAGAATCCAGCGCATTTTGACATAGCGTTGGCAAGAAAGCAGCCTGCCGGTGGATCGACTTCTGGAGACTGGCTGGTTCTTCAATTGCAAGAACTAGTTTCACTTGCTTATCAGGTGCTAAATTTGAAATCAAACCTTGTTGGACTGATGCTATTAAAGTCAGCTTTGTTGAAGGAAAAAAATTGATTCTCTCCCATCACCTCTTACAGATTAGCACAATTCAATTTGAGAACATGCGGCCAGTTGGTGTGACCCTACTGAGTACTATTATTGATAAGGTACTGCTTCAATGCTCATTCAATTAGTTGGTTAGACTTATTCACTTACGGTCATTTCAACTGGTATAGCATCATCTATTAGACATCAGACTTTGAATTTGGTTTTATAGATCTAGTTAACCTTCAAACAGGAAGAACTGTAATGCTAAATATATATGAACATTTTCAAGACATTCCTAGACACAAACAAATTTCTCATTTTATATTATGTTGGAATTTCAATAAACCCTGATTTACATTAAAAGGAAAATTATTTAGTATTGGAATGAAATGGAGCTAGAGCGCTATGGTTAGATGATATAGTCAGCCTCAACTGACTTGGGACAGAGGCAAGGTTGATTGATTAATTTTGATTGAATGATGTTATATGGGACTTCGAAGAACCTTGACTTTTAGTGTATCGAAATTAGTAATATTAGTTGTAGACGTACTGAACAGTTTCAGCTCCCTTATCTTTTCAATATGAGGGTTAGTTTTTCCCTTCTTTCCTTTTCCTTTTCGGGTAACTGCTGGTCTGTAAAAGCCATTCATTGATTCCCCATCTACTTAATGGACTAACATGAGCTGGGGAAAGCGGTAAATAAATTGTCTGTATTAAGCAGAACTTTGCATTATGAGTAATGCTTGAAACTGAGGGTACGTTTTTGTTTGAGCTAAGTATTTACTAGTTCTTTCATATATCTGTCAAGACTGACAGTATGCATTTACAAGAGGGCTAAAGGTAGGATAGTAATATGTGAAGAAAAGACATGGCTTCACATTGTTTCTGAAAGCAGTGGCTTATGACTTCTGAACACCTCAAAACATTAAGTGCTCTGAGATCAGAATATTAGTTGCAGGGCTCACATACTTACACTGTCAGCCTTTTTCATGTAAGATGGTTTCCTCTTCCTTTGTCTTTTCAATTACCTCTCAGTTTTGACAGTGGATAGTACCAAGCCTGGGTCATGTTTCTGTCAAAATTCACCTATCTTCCCTGATTTGCATCTTATTGGTAACTATTTTAGTAGATGAGCATTTGGTTCAACTGCTTATGCACGACTCTGATAAAAGTTTCTCTTGTCTTCCTCGAGAGGACTAATGCTGATTATTCTTTGCACAAAGATACTTTGCAAAGTTTGCTGTTACATCTTTGGTCATTGCTGCTCATTTTAGTGCCGCATATAATTGGCGCACCAAGATCCTTATGTCCTTTCTTACTTTATCTTTGTTGAGCTCATTTGTAGTTTGTCATGCTTATCATGTGTTGTCAATGCTGTTACTATAAATTTCAGTTTGGAACATTGGACCCTGAGCTTCCTGGTCACCTTCTTCTAGAACAGTATCAGGCAAGTCCTTGGATCATTCTTTCAGTTTATCCTGCTGAGCAGCTAGGATACTTCCTCAATATCTTAAATAATCGAGTTTAAAGGCACAATTCAAAATGATGCAAAATCCTTACTGATATTAGCTCAACTAAGCTAGTCATGTCACTACTATTCAGGCGCAATTGGTTTCTGCAGTTCGAACTGCATTGGACTCGTCCTCCGGTCCTGTCCTATTGGAAGCCGGCTTGCAGCTCGCCACAAAGGTTGTTGATTACCGAGATGCATTTATTGGTGTAATTTAATTGATGTAAGTTTAAACAGGATCACGTGTGAATATTGCAGATATTGACATGTAAAATTGTTAGTCGGGATCAACTTGCTGTAAAACGGATATTTTCATTGATTTCACGCCCTCTAAATGAATTCAGTGACCTTTACTATCCATCCTTTGCAGAATGGGTCTCATGCAAGGTTGGTTCACTTATGTCCAAAATATTTAAAATTTCTTTAGGATAGCCAAATTATCTCTTATCTAATAACCTATTAATCAATGTTATCTTTCCAGATCAAAGTGAGACTCCTTACAGCACATGCCTCTCTGAAATGTTACACCTTTGCATTCTTGAAAAATCAGCAGAAGGAGATTTCTGATGAATATTTAGCTTTATTGCCTCTTTTCTCTGAGAGTTCAAAAATTCTTGGAATTTACTGGCTCTGTCTTCTGAAGGACTACAGCTATATCAGGACTCGGTCATTTCCTAAAGAAAATGTGAGCTCATAGTTCTTATGTTTCTGTCTTTATTAATTGTTCCTTTTAGTAGGACTCTAAGTAGTTTCTCTCTCTCTCTCTCTCTTCTAACTCTGGCAATTTCTTTCCCATGTTGGAATATGCACTACATGCAGTGGAAACCATTTCTTGATGGGATTCAGTCTACCCTAGTTTCAACTAAGTTGCTAGCATGTCTGGAAGAAGCTTGGCCCCTGATCATGCAAGCCGTGGCATTAGATGCAGTTCCTTCAACCACTTACATAAAAGGATCATCAGAAACTGAGAACCGGTCTATTACAGACTTAATTTCTGGTTACAGCATGGTCGAGTTGGGTTCAGAAGAATTTCGATTTTTGTGGGGCTTTGTTCTTCTTCTTCTATTTCAGGGGCAAGATTCGGTTCTTGGTGAATCTAGGCTAGATATTGGTTCAGTCAATGGTGGCTGTGTTAGTGAAGAAGTAAAGTCAATTGCTTTGGAGTTGTGTGAAGTTGCTCTGCCTGTGTTTCAAGTCCTGTTAGCGGAGAGATTCTTCAGTGTAGGATTTCTCACTATGGATTCCTGTCAAGAACTGCTGCAGGTACTTTCAATGTCTTGTTCTTCCTGCTAAGTAACTCTAAATTAGTTGTGCGTTCTATCTGATTCACATTATGGATATGACAACTATTTCTATTTTTCTTGGGTGTGCATTTTAAGGTTCTTACATAGATTGTAATTATTGCTACACTGATAAATTTGGTTTCTTCTTAGACTATCCATGTTGTGGTTCTTCAGTTTGACATTCTAATTTTTAACCTTGATTATCATCAAACAAAATCTCTTTTGGCATGCATGTCATATATATGGTTTTTCTTTCTTCTTCTAGTGTTAGTCCTTTAACAAAAAATTTCCATATAATGATCTCTAATGAAGTTCGAAGTGCGAACTTCTGCAAGTGAATCTAGAACTTTTCTGATGTGTTTTTTATTTGTGGCTTTGTGCAAATTGCTTACTTGGTAATGAGTGATGAAAGTCATAACCAATTAGTTGCTTGATATTATGGAGCCACCAGAGCTCTACCTGATAAAAAAAAGAATGGAGCTACCAGAGCTATCATTTGGAGTTCCTTGTTATCATCCTTTTCTGATGCGGTTTTTGGGAGGGGGGATATAGGAAAGTGCTAAATAAAAAAACTTGTGAAAAGGAGAAGGAAAATCAGCGGATTAACCTTTTAGTTTCTACACTGGGATGTGCAGGAAGTCTTCGGTTAGATATTCTTATTTGATGTGCCTTTCGTGAAGTCTAATCATGCTCAAAATTCAAATGGATGCAGGTTTGCTTTTTCTCCATTTTTATTGAAGATACATGGGACGATATTGCTATCTCTATTTTATCACAGGTAACATTCCATTTCATCTCATGATCACGCTATTACTTTCAAGATGTAGTTAATATAGGGTCTCTATTACATGTCAAGGTCCTTTGCATTGAAAGCAAGATGGTATACCAACTTATTAATGAAATTAATAAGACCCTGGTTTTATGTATGTTGCTGTAGACTTTCTGCATTACTTATGATTTCCTTTTATGTACGGCCTTTTGTTGTCATGTATAATATCTTTCCTGTAACCTAAAGGACTTCATGCCGGTAAGTTCTTTTATGGCTTCATTTGAATGTATTTTCTTATATTAGATGCAGGAACATATTTCAATTGCTTATTTATATGTGCATAAGAAGCCCCATAAAGATCTGTCTTTGAACTTATTGTTCTTTTGGTTGGTTGGTAGATTGTGCAGAACTGCCCCATGGATTTCCTAAAGACCGAAAGTTTTGTGTATTTAGTATCAGAACTTTATTTGGCGCTTCTTTTTAAATCTTTCACAAGGTACTTCTTTTCAATGAAAGTGAAATTATCTTATCCATGAAACTGTAACAAAAAGTAATTTTGAACTAACTTGCTTTCTGTTTGTCAGTGCAACTTCTCAATACCATTCAAGCTGGGGCGATATTGTTTCTGTCTTACTTACCACAGCACCAACACTTCTAAAAAAATGTGAGCCAAAGGTGGGTATCGTGTTTTACAGACAGTTCCTTTTGGTCTCTAGTTAAATATTTTAAAGCTTCTACTGCTTCCGTTGCATCTCAATTTTTCATCCGTTGAGAGTTGATGTTTTTCATTTTGACGGTTTTCATGCAGATGAGTTTGAAAACAATTCTGGCTTTTCTTTTGGTTGGCTACAAGTGCATTGAAAGGGCTTCAACCGAAATTTCTCTTTCAAGAGTTCATGATTTTGTCCAGTGTCTAACTTCTGTGATGAAAGCATATGTTACTGGTAAGCAATTCTCATAAGGAGCATTCAGGTTCTTCCTCTTTTGATTATTTATTAATTTCCAATCTTAAAGTTGTCCGCAATAACTTATTTAGCATACTTGGGTAATGGTTATTTGCTCTAAATGCAGATATCTCTAAACTTGGAAATGATAGCGTTGGGTGCTTGATGACAATAACAAGAACTTGTCTGACTGCGAGTGTTATTTTAGCTGAGAATTGCACTAAAGGAATTCATCAGCTTGAGAATAAGAGGTCCAACTTACAGAAACTGCTGCTTTTGAAGCTTGCTCTCTCTCTTGAACAGACTACCTCATTTGCTAAACTAGCTTTTGAAATTCAACTTCTTGAAGAAAACCAAGGATGTAAGCCAATATTCTATGCCATGATATGCAATGCCACTCGGTGCTTCAGGAGTGCTCTTACTGATTCTGACATTCAGGTAAGCAGATTTTATTTTGAGTTATGATTTTGTTCACTGGTTAATGAACAAAATTTGTCAACTGCAGGTCCAAGCAATAGGGTTGCAAATACTGAAAGGCATGCTAACAAGAAAAACCAATTCGGAGTTTAACTCTTTCCTTATGTTCTTTGTTGGGGAACTTGTTGAAGACCTTGGATCTGTAATCCAGAAACTTTTTAAGGTAGCCAAAGTTCAGTTTTACTTATTTTCCACGTGCAGGAGTTGAGTTCTTGTTTTTGGCGCCAGGGGCTGGGGGAAGCCAGTGATTTGAATTTCACGTGCGTACAGAACCTGATTGTTTTCTCTTGATGGCAGACCCCTATGAACAGGGAAGTGGTGGCTATTGCTGGGGAGTGTTTGAAGATTTTAATGCTTCTTCAGACTCTCTCAAGAACTAATGAGTGTCAGAAATGCCTAATGAATCTGTTTTTGGAGGCTGTTCTCCTTTTTACAACATCAGAGAATTCTTCTCAGGTTCTGTTGTTTATGAAACTTAAAGTTGCTTCATTTGCCTTCACGGGCTGATTGTTCTTGATTACATTGTAGGAAGCACGTGATTTGAAGATTACAGCTGTAAAATTGGTTACACAACTGGCTCAACTCCCTGATTCATCCGCTTGTATCAAGGAGGTCTTACTGACAATGCCCATGATGAGAAGACAACAATTGCAGGTGATAACTTTATTATAAACATGAGAAATATGCACTCTTTTGTTGATGTTCTCTAGTTCTTTGATTTGGTAATATTGATACGCAAGGTCACTGTCGAGTTTAAGAACTTGGTATTACTTTCATACCATAGTTTTGGTATTAATTAAATGTTATAGCAGTTCGAATGTTTTTGGTGGAAAAAACCTCAGGTCATGGTTAAAGTTTGTTGTGTTAAATGAATTTGAAACTTGAGTAGAATACAGTTATATTTGGAAGTGTGAAACATTTTCTGAGTTTCAAAAGTGTAGCACAGATATTGTTGCCAAGGGAGTGCTTCTCTTATGTAGGAATGCAGCCCATTTACCTTCTTTTGGGATTTTGACTGCCTAGAAAGTCAGGCATTAATGATTTTTTCCTCTCTCTAACATTAGAAGTCTGGCAATAAACAATGTCTTCAAAGGGTTTATAATTTTATGCATGTATTGAGTGGCTCAATATGAGTAATACAGTTTTGGTTTAGCAGAAACCACAAAGAGATTCACATATTAAATGATATGCTTACAGGATATAATACGTGCTTCTGTGATGCAAGACCAGAATCAGAAACAAGTCAATTCCACTGGATCGTCTTTAAGTATCAAGCTGCCTGCAAAAATAGAGGAATCTAAAAAAGAGGAAAATATTGTTTCAGCTGCTTGCAGAGAAGAGGTGGAGGACAATTCCGAGGAAGAGGAAGAAGATGATTGGGATACTTTTCAGTCTTTTCCTTCTACTACTGAAGTTGATCCAACTAAAACTGACTTCCAGGATTCTCACTCGGTTGAAAACACAATTTCAGATGGTGGCTTTAAGGGAGCCTTCATTTCTGTACCTCAGGATGAGGTAGAAGAAACTACTGCTTCAACTTCTACAACTTCAGATGGTGACTTTAAGGGAGAAACTATTCCAACACCTGAGAATGCGGTAGGAGAAATTGCTGCTGAAAATCAAACGGGTAGTGACGATAAGACTCCGTCGGGCAATGCCAATAGCAGCAACCAGGCACAGGAGCTTAATGGTTCCCAAGATAGCTTCCATGACGACAAGTTATCAGATGCTCACCACATTGAGAAGGATAGAGCAGCGTTGCGCCATGATGATGTGATCTTGCCTGATTCTCAGTCTGAGGTAGGAGAAGGCCCTGAAACATGTGAAAACCTGGAGGTCCAAAAGAGAACCAGTGGCAATTTGTCTTCTGAACTCGGGGAACATGCTGAAGATGTAAAAGCACATGATTCCTCTTATGAGGATCCTCATAGCAGTAGAGCGGAATCTAGTGAAACAAATGAAGGTGCTTTGCCGAATCTTCAGCCTGCTGAAACAGAAAGCATGCTACTTGATGATTTTAATGAGGATATGAAAGAACAAACTGCAATTGATGATCACCATGAGGAGAAGGATATGAGAGACATAACCTCAGTCAAGGATCACCATGAGGAAAAGGATATGGCAGACGTAACCTCACTCAAGGATCACCATGAGGAGAAGGATATGAGAGACATAACCTCAGTCAAGGATCACCATGAGGAAAAGGATATGGAAGACAAAACCTCACTCAAGGATCACCATGAGGAGAAGGATGTGAGAGACATAACCTCACTCAAGGATCACCATGAGGAGAGAAAAGCGGAAAACGAAGACCAAGGTCCCAATATAGATTTGTCCGAGCAGTCTTCTAAAAATTAAGAAGGTAAGGCACAAGTGAGCCTTGACAAAAAATGATGACCACGTTCAATCGCTTCCAAAAGTCCAGGGTCTCTATTAGCCCTATATGATTGGCAGGAAACATTTAAAAGCCTTTGATGGCACTGTAGGCTGTATATTTAAGTTAAAATACAGACACCAAAATAGGAAAGGTCATTACAATAGGTTTATGTAAAGGCAGTATTATTGTTGACATTGTATGCCAATTTTTGTTGAAGATTGAATCACTATTCTAGTGCCGCGTGAGGTTAAGGTTTTTCCATTGTAACGATGTTCTCCATGAATGTACTTCACAGTGTTAGCTATTGTGTATGAGTTAAATGATTTTTCTAAATAGAGATCAGAGATGCAGCGTAAGCTTCGCTTATGCCATAAGAGTCACTTGAACGTAGGTTGTTATCACATGATTCGATTATTTTGACACTTAAGGTAACTTTTTAACTTATCGACATAATCTCACCTAATCTCTTGAATAACTGTAGACGCAAATAAACCCTTGAACTATAAAATAAAAAGACTTAAATAGCCTCTCTCGTTTTTAATATTTCGCCTTTTGATTTTGAAAAGACGGAAGTAGACTACAATATGCTTTAAGTTTGGGATGATAAACTCGTCCACTATTATATGGTTAAGAATTTAACTAGAACTCAAATATTTTCTGAGGTCCCTAACTCTCTTTTGGAACTCATCAGCTTTTAAGACGTAACTGTTACTTGTTTAATATTTAGACGTGATATTTTTCTAAAATTATGCCATACAATAGAAGAAAAACTAAATCTTACGGGACTTTGCGATTGTCGTAAATGTGGCAAGAGAATGCTGAAATGATGGATGATACCAGTGTGCTATTAAGAGAAATTACTAAAATGTTAGATATTTTTGTAATATTTTCTTTGTAATCTCAAAGTTTAATCATTTTTATATTTGAAATTTGACTTAAAACATTTTTGTTTGAAGTTCGTAAAACTCTGTGTTTGAATTTTGTTAATTTATGTACTTCATTTCACTCATGGTACTTAACTACTTATCCGTTTCATCCGCGTCTGTAATTTGCTTCATCACCCCAATTTAATTATTCATTTTAAAATCTGAATTTAATTATTTATTTTCAAATCATAATTGTTTTATTCATTTATTCCATTAACACTTACAATACCGCATTTCATTTAATTTCTTCAATTACATCATCCATGATATCTCAATACAAAAAATAATTAAAATACTGATATGAAATTTTTGTTAACTAATATCGAGCAAAGCTTTTCACGACGCTCGTATAAACTAGAGCCCGTTTGGATTAGCTGAAAAAGGGTCACTTTTAAGCATAAGTGCTTAAAGTACTGAATATTATTTTATAAATAAGCAGTTACATATTTGGATAAAAGTACTTAAAGGTTTTTAAAAGTAAGAGCAGTATTAGAATTAACAACAAATATAAAGGATAAAAGGATAAAGTTATTGATAAAAAATAAGTTAGAGTTGAATAACTTCTTGATTTTGACTTATTTGAAATATTTTTAATTTAATTTAAACTATTTTTTTTATTTTTAGTGAATACTTAAATAAGTTAAGAGTAACTTACAGCTTGATTTGACCAACTTATAAGTCAAATTCAAACGGCACGGCCCGCAGGCGCTGCCGTTTCCGTGGTCCAATAGTCTACATGCCCATTAGTCGTCAAGACTCCATTTTTATGAGACATTCAATCAAATTATGGAGAAGCGAAAGAAGGTATTGATTTTGTATGCATCTGAGACTGGTAATGCTATTGACGCAGCTGAACGTGTTGGCCGGGAAGCTGAGCGTAGAGGATGCCCTGTCTCCATGCTCTCCATTGACGATTTTGACCCTGTATGTATTTCTCCTTTCCCCTCTCCGAAAACGATTATGCCTCTATCTTAAACTCAGTTTTGTAGTACGTAATTTATGTGGCACGCACACTTGGATTTTCGACTGTCAATCACGTTTTTCTTTTCTTTATATGCCTTTTTAAGTTGTTAATTATTCTGTTTATAACTCCGAATTAGTTGAATTCCACGTAAATTGGGCCAGAGGGAGTTGTATTTATTTAGATTCTTTTTATGTCAAGTTTACACACCGGAGTTTTCCTCGTCTTTCCCAGATTTTTTTATGGTTTTTGCTTTCTTAGATAGTTCCTTTTGAGCTTATAGATTGTGGTTAATGACTTTTGTTTGACTAGTTATTCTTTCTTTTTGGTTAGAGTTCTCTACCGGACCAGGAAACTGTCATCTTTGTGGTCTCAACTACAGGTCAAGGGGACAACCCTGATTCTATTAAGGTTTGTTTGTTATTACCTCTGTTAAGCTTCTCGTCTGGTTATCTATATTCAAGTAACACCTGGAGACATGTCTCTACATATTTGAACCTCTATTACTTGTTTTCTTTAACTTTCTTGTAGGTCTTTTGGAAGTTTCTCTTGCGAAGGAATCTTACCCAGAATTGGCTTAGCAGAGTCAGCTATGCTGTGTTTGGTTTGGGCGATTCGAGCTACCAGAAATATAATGTACGCGCTGACTCTACCTAATGATTCCACTTCATGGTTTCACTGCTATTTTAGCATAAGAGTTTGTGAACGAAACTCGGTCTCATTTGAAAATTTGTTTCAACTGGTTCAGTTCGCCCGGAGAAACTTGATGTCTATAATTTCAATTTCATTGGGATTCCATAGTGAAGTCCATGTATGGGTTCCTAACAACTCATGTAACTAATCTGGCCCGTCTCTTCAGGTTTTAGGCTCATCAGTTCTTTAATAGAAATTACTTTTCAACGTTGTCTTCCCATAAGATATATTTAGTCTCTTTATAACAAAGACATGTAGTGATCCTGGTCAATTTCTGTGCTTTTTGTGTTTCTGGATGATTTTTTGCTTGTTGTCTGGTGTTTCCCCACCGAGTATTTAATCTTGAGAAAACTATTACCTTTTAACAATTACGTATTCCATCTTTGGATGTTGATGTGTGGATTTTATTGATGCAGTTTGTTGCAAAGAAACTTGACAAAAGACTTTCAGATCTTGGTGCGACAGCAATGGTGGAAAGAGGTCTGGGAGATGATCAGCACCCTTCAGGGTATTGTTATGCTTTAATCTTGTAGACGACTAGTAGATTTATTTTGCCTGATCATCTGCAGAAATTCCTGCATGAAGATCTGGCCTTCTGCACTGTTTATGCACGTATTGTATTGTAGATTGGTTGAAAATCAGAAAACCACTCATAACAAAATAGGATCTGAATTTCATTACTTCTCCCGTTTAGCCTGTCCTTTTCTTGTGTTGTTTCATCATCTTTTGTTTTTTATTTTTCTTTTGCGTTTTTCTTTTGTGGAGAAAGTAGGGTTATAGTGTATGGCACTAAGATGGTGCTGACAGTTCTTTACAGGTATAGTATAAAGCAAAAGTTTTCCCTTCTATTCCTGTAGGAATTTCATGAATGCTAACTGTGATTCAGCCTCATCTACAAATTCCTTTCCGCCAAAACTAAGTAACCAAAAAAAAAAAAAAAAAAAAAAAAAGCAAAATTATGCAATTAAGCTTGATCTTTTGGATTGAGTTAACAGTATCTTCAAAGCATCTTTTGTTTTCTTCTGTCCAAACAGTCCACCAGATGCATGTTTTGTCATTGTCTTTTAAAGTTGTTAAGGAGGAGAATCCAATGTGATGTACAGGATGATTATTTTTCCATTTATTTAACTAAACCACAGGGATTGAATGGCATCAAATTTCTTCTATCTAATTCTTTAGGAGACAGATCTAAAAGAATTACATGTTAGGATCTTGAATCTTCCTAGTTTTGTAGGATATGGTAATTTAAGATCCAGAATCATTGCTCTCTGAGTGATTGAGGTGGAATACATGTGTTGAAGCTTCTTTTTATGACTACAATAGCTTTACTGCTTTGGTGAGGCTCACCTACTTATGTCCGAATACTCCTCTTTCCTCCCTTCTTCTTAATTTCTTCAAATACTCAAGTAGAATTTCACGTTAGAGGGGGGGGGGTGGGGGGGGGTTGGAGGGGGGTAGAGAGGGCGGCCCATTATTGACCGAGGTTCGAACTGCTATTTGCCTTCTTTTCACTTTATAATGCCGTTCATCTGGTTATCATGGGCACCCCGAAGAATGTCTTGTTATTTAGCAGCTGTTCTATTAAAAGGTTTAATAGATGCATCGAATTTCTTTTTGCAGGTATGAAGGTGCTCTGGATCCTTGGATGTCCACCTTGTGGAAGGCATTATACCAAAAAGATCCAAAATTATTCCCTAAAGGTCCAGAATTCATGACTTCAAATATGAGTTTGATGGATCAACCTAAAGTACAGATTACATATCATGATGTTGATGAAGGGACTTTAAAATTTTCATCTACCCCAGGTAACTTACTAAATTGGACTTGAGGAATCAACGTTCATTTTCATCTTCAGGTTCTTGTGGGTTTAGAGTTCTGGCTGACAGTCGATAAAATATCAGTCGTGAAAGAATTTATAAACCCGGACTATATAGAAACTTACCTCAAAAAGGAAAGATCAGTAAATATCTCTAAAACCTTGTACAATACTAAAGAGAACTCATCCATAAGTCTGTGTCGTTTGTTCTGGAGTAGCTTCAATCAGGAGTACCGTGAGATTCTTACTTTTATCTTGTCTTTAAAGCTTTGGAAAATCATTTTCTTGATATCATTTTGATGCATGAGTGCATCTAAATATTGTTCCTTGTGATTTCCACTATTTGATTTTTGAATAGGTTTGTGCTTCTCACTATTTGTTGTATGGCTTTATTGGCCTAAAGGTTTCTGGTAGTTGTCTTTCAACATGTAATAATGATAAAAGCGGTGAAAATTGCAGATTCTAAGCTCCTTGAGATGCAGATTGAGAGCACGCGCTTCATATTGCCAGGAAAACTTTCTGGAAAGCACAGCCCTGATTGCTTCTTGAAAATGGTACGTGACCTCTATATACATTTATGTGCCAGTGCATGCACTGGAGCTGTCGCCTGCAGAAGTTGAAGAGCTCCTAGTCTCTGAAACAGGGAGTTCGGTTGTGGATCCACTTGTGGTTTGTACAAAGCAAAAGTGAGGTTCATTACTTAAAAGCATCTATTGATGTCCTTAACCAGGAAGGTCTATAATGGAGGTTTTGAAGTGATTGTGACACATTGATAGTCTCACTAGAAGAGTAGCATAATATACTGGGCGTCTCTTAGCTCCAACAGAAATGAGATATATTTGATGTCATCCTTGAATATATAAAAACTTGTGTCACTCAATTGGGGAACTTTATTTTTTTCATTAAGATAGATTCTAAACTACTACATCAACAAGATTAGATTCTAAACTACTACATCAACAAGATACATAATTGTTTTTTCCTTGTGAGAAGTGCACATCATTACTTACTGAAAAATATGCCACCAAAAACCCACTTAAAAGAAGATGTTGCCTCCACTGGTTTGAATATGTTAAAGCTATCACACACGAAAATCCTTCAAGCTTACTCTATAGGCAAGCGTAGAGTACCACTCCATCCCATCCACATAGTGAGAATATATCCCTTCCTGAAATTCCTTTTACAATTCACACAAATCAATTGTGCCAAAATGTTGGAAGAACCATAATTTACCATTTTGTTTTGCCTCTGTATCCTCTGCTACCTTTCTTTTTTGGAGAAGGTAATTAATTGTAGTAATAATGTTAAATCTCTCGTATACAAGCAGTATACCAAAAGTAGAGAATCTACAACCTAATATGATTCTACGCCTCTGTAACTGCTATTTTAAGCCATAAGATTTAAGGATATAGACGTAACTCAACTTGCAGGAAATAGTGTATTGAGTTATCAAATTTCCAACCTGAAAAAAAAAAAAATCCAACATGACTTGTAACAAAGGAACAGTGCAACGACGAGTGGTTGCTTTCCTTCACTTAAAATAAGGGTAATCCTCTAGTCAATGAATTACACTAATCAATAGAGAAGAGCGTTTTCTGAAATGTGTCCTCTTTTTTTACAAAGCAGTTTTGTATTTTATGCGCATTTCAGAAGGATGCTTTTATGCTCTCTCTCTCTCTCTCTCTCTTTCTCTCCTCGAGGTGTAAGATCTTTTTCTCCTCAATGTGATGGTTCTTCTGTAGGCAGATATACCCGTTCTAATTCACTCTATTGATGTAGGTTAAAAATGATCCGTTAAGTAAAGCTGACTGTGGGAAAGATGTCCGCCATTTTGAATTTGAAGCTGTTTCATCTGTAAGTCATGTTGTACATTTTGGTATGTCTTTACTCCTTTCACCTTATACGATCCATTTGATGATTTCCTTTGTAATCTCAGAATATTGAGTATGAGGTTGGTGATGTTGTTCATATTCTCCCTGGACAAGATGCAGCAGCTGTTGATGCTTTCATAAAGCGCTGTAATTTGAACCCTGAGTCACACATCCAAGTATGTACTTGTCTACTTTCTTGACTCTCTTGCTGTCACTAGTACCTGCTATCCTTCAGATCTTCTTCCTAGACTTTATTTTTTATGCATGCATCTTTGAAGGTTTTTGTTGTGCAATTTTTTATGGAACACGATTTACATTTCCATGTTAATATATCATGTGGATTCCAAGTATTTTGAAGTGTTAAGAACATCCAAATTTACCTGTTTAAAAATAAATGTGAAAGCGTAACTTGAAAGAGAAGTGTACAAGTATTGTAAAGGATTTGGGACACGGTAGACAAGGGAGCGATACCCTAGTGGCAAAGACCCTGCACCTCTAAGTTGGGATTTGGGTAACCAAGGGAGCAAGTGGGAAGGAACATTACGGGACTCCAGGGTAGGGAGTTTGGTACTGCAATACCATATCGAAAAAGAATAAAATTAAAGGGGTGCAGTTAAAGCTACTTCTTCTACATTTATGTAAATAAGGAGTTAAAATCACTTATACAATTATGTAAATAAGGAGTTCCAATCAATCTATTTTATTTTGGAGAAAGACCTTGTCAGCTCAGGGTATCCATATTTAGAGGTCCACTACACTAGTTCTGCTATTGATAGGAAAGTATGAAATTTAAAGATCTTGTATTTTCAAAACAAAAAGAAAAAGGATAGTGTCTTTTCTTATGGCTTAAGTGACATGAATGAACCGGCAAAGTCCTTGGTGCTCCAACCTAGTGTAGCTAGAACAAATATGGTGCTAACCCTGTGGCTGAAGTTCATTTGCTTTGGATAAGTTAATGACTAATGAGACTGTTATACAATGTGGAATTTCAGATATTGTCTATTTCCTTTTTTCCCTTCTTTGTGATGAGATTAGGGTTTGCAATGTTGGCTATTTATCAATTGAAAAGTCGAATTTATCATGAATGAACTCTTTAATTCTTATATTACTCTTTGAACATTTTTTCAGGTTGAGCCCAAAGATAATAAAGAAAATGAACAAAGTTATGATCTGAGAAACACATCGAAGGTCCCTGTAAGATTAAAAACTTTTGTGGAACTGGCAATGGATGTTGCATCAGCTTCCCCTAGACGATATTTCTTTGAGGTAAGACATGAAAGGTCTGAATTTCTTATGTGCTCTTACCAGTAATATCCCATGACATTATATAATTAATATCTTCTGCTGTTGTCTTTGTTATGTGCATGGAATTCACTGATGCATCTTGTGTTCATCTTCTTTGTGCTGCTTGTGGAATAGCACGTTATGCATTATCACCACATGTCATAGTAATTTGATAAGCCATTTGGATTGTTGACTTCTTCAGGTTATGAGTTATTTTGCCACTGCCGAACATGAGAAGGAGAGGCTTCAATATTTTGTCTCACCAGAAGGAAGAGATGATCTTTATGATTACAATCAGAAGGAAAGAAGAACTGTACTGGAGGTGATGAGAATATTTCCATTTTAATGAAGTTGCCTTTGAGTGGTCATTGACATTTTCCCTTGCTGTTGGGTTCTTCAATAATATGGTTTCTCTTATGGTAGATTTTTATTTCATGGAATGTATAGGTACTATAGTTTAAGGAGACATACTAAGAAGCAAGAAGTTGGCCCAGTTCTTTTGGAAGCGAAACTGGTTAGCCAACATCAACCCTGTCATACATTCACATTACAGCTTCTTGATTGTCAAATAAGAAAATAGCTCTAGTTGTTAATTCAGTTTAGAAATCAATTGGACTCTCTAAATGTGAAATATGGGAATGAGCACATCTTCCGCTAGTCCCTTTACTTGCAAGCAATGGAAGCTTGATACGTTAGTTAGGTAGCCAACACTATTTTTAGCTGAAGTATGGGATAAAGCAAGCTACAGACTCCACGTTTTCATTTTCGAAAACATGGAGGAAAATGAAAACGTGGAGGCACTTGGTCCTCTCATATGGAATGCTCCTTCTGTTAACTAATAATGCCTTTTTATGGTTAAATTATCGATTCACAGGAGATTACTTGTTGATTTGGAAGTGAATTATAGAACTGTTTCTGCTGTTATTATCTCTTTTTCTTTCAGTGTTTGATATTTTACTTTCCCATATTGTGTTGCAGGTACTGGAAGATTTTCCATCCGTTCAGATGCCGTTTGAATGGTTGGTTCAGTTGGTACCTCCACTAAAAACTAGGGCTTTTTCCATCTCTTCTTCTCACTCAGCTCATCCAAACCAAGTGCATTTAACAGTTAGTGTGGTGTCGTGGACAACACCTTATAAGAGGAAGCGCACGGGTCTTTGCTCATCATGGCTGGCTGGGCTTGATCCTCAGAAAAGTATGGTTTTTGAGTAATTTATACTTACAAGGCCTAATTCATTTACTCATTTATGTCATACACCTCTTTTAGCTCTTTTATGATGATTTTTGGATTATGCTAAACAGGAGTCCTCATACCGGCATGGTTTCAAAAAGGCTGCCTTCCTTCCCCTCCACCTTCACTTCCTCTTATTCTAGTTGGACCTGGCACAGGGTGTGCACCTTTTCGTGGATTTGTGGAGGAAAGAGCCCTTCAGAGTCAATCTGGTCCAACTGCTCCCGTTCTTTTCTTCTTTGGTTGTAGAAATGAAGAAAATGACTTCTTATACCAAGATTTTTGGTTGTTTCATTCACAAAAGGGTGGAGTCCTTTCTGAAGAAAAAGGTGGCGGCTTTTTTGCTGCCTTCTCCAGAGACCAGCAACAGAAAGTCTATGTGCAGCATAAAATGAGAGAGGAAAGCTTTAAAATATGGAATCTATTAACCGAGGGGGCAGCTGTGTATGTTGCAGGCTCTGCCAATAAAATGCCTTCCGATGTGCTGTTGGCATTTGAAGAAATTGTATCTAAAGAAGGCGGGGTTCCAAAGGAAGCTGCAGTGAGATGGCTTAGGGCATTGGAAAAGGCAGGCAAGTATCATGTTGAGGCATGGTCTTGACCGCTGCTTTGTATTTTTTCCATCTTCACCTTAGAATATAGGGATGAGGAGCCAAAAATCCGTGCCCTTTTCAGACATGTTATTTCTACATGATTCAGTTACCATATTCATTTGTGGAATTCGTATCTAGTGTTCTCAGCTGGAAGCTGGCTCTATTGATCAGAGAACACATGCACCAGTAAGAAGAACCAATTATTGCCAAGGACAAGTTCTCTTATCAGTTGGAGAGGATTTTTATCTGCTTGTCAGAAGAAGTTCAAAATGGAGTTTAAAATTGGAGTTATAAATCCAGAGCAATCCCAAATATGGTGCAACATTATGTTGGGGAACTACTATTCATGATTTGTGAATTGAGTTCATGTGAGGTTAAAGATACTAAGATGTCGCAATTCTTTTTATGTAATCCAAGAAGAAACAGAAAATAGTAAGGCTGGACCTAAAGAAAGTATATCAATATTTTCAAGTAGCGTGGTTGATTTCTTTAGCATTACATTGAATTTGGATGTATTTGGCAAATTGTATTATTGATTGATTATGTGTTATACCTATTCTTCAAGCTTATACAGCTTGACAGACTTTCATATAGAGATAGAAATTTCGTGTTGTTAACTTATCTATCTGATTGAAGATCTAATTGCACATTTTCTTTATCCAATAGAAGTATCATCTCCCAAACTCTAAATTTTGCAGAAAGAATGTGATTGTTTACTGTTCTATATCTATACGCATGTTGTCTGTCCGCATAAACCGTCTGCAGAAATGATCTGGTTTAAACATTAAGCTAGAGCTCTGCGAACTCCCTTACCCACCCCTACCTACCCCACCCCCCACCCCCAAAACCAACTCCACCACACACAAACAAGCAAATTCCTATCTAAGAAAAGAATATGAAGAAGCTCTAGCTAGGCACTCGATGCAGCACCAGTGGGTCTAATGCTGGAGGTGCAGTTCATTCCGGAATAGCATCTGTCGCATGCAGCTGCTCTATCGTTGTTTTCCAGAAACATTGTGTGCTGATGCTTTTTTTTCCTGAGCCCTGTTGCATCCGTTCACGACTTTGTCCCTTCCGAACGTGTTACAGTTGCATGATTGCAAAGATGCTTTCCAGTCAACCATGCCCTAATGATTTCCCTTGTTAGGCTTGGATAAATCCAAACAACTCTTGCTTAGTGCTGCTGTTGCATTAGCTGCTGA
Organism: Lycium ferocissimum; assembly: GCF_029784015.1. Classification (NCBI taxonomy): domain Eukaryota; kingdom Viridiplantae; phylum Streptophyta; class Magnoliopsida; order Solanales; family Solanaceae; genus Lycium; species Lycium ferocissimum. The sequence goes on from NC_081343.1 coordinate 62,027,578, forward strand.
TAGAGAAGCATCAGGCATTTTGTACTATCTGACTATCCTCCAATATGATCACCGAAGCTGCTTCTGTGCCTTGTTGAGATCCCTCTTCACCTGTAATGGTAAAAAAGTGTCATGCCATTTGAAGTTTCAATCATTTTGTTTATAAAGTAAGAATTTGAAGTTCCACTCACTAGTAGTAATTGCTAATATAAATAGTCAAGAAAATACCTTTAGCACATTCATTCTCACTGTCAACCTCTGGCCTCGATTGTGATCCATGAGAAGTCTCATCCTCTATACACTGAGTGATACCACAATCAGCAGCAATATCATTAAGCATATTCTTTCTTTTCTCTGATCCTGAGTGACGTTTTGATAGCTTGGGTATCATCTGGAGAAATTTCATGATCAGATTAGTTTGAGAACTCAATCTCCTATAGATTATACATTTTAGAGGGGACGAGAAAATAAAGCGCACAATCATTCAGATCCTACCTTTGGCTGCACGCTACAATTATTTCTTAATTCAACACATTGAGCCGCAAATTCATTCCCATATCTTGACGTGAAAATCTCCCGAAGTTCATGTAGCTCTGGGAACTCCCCCCATCTTGAAGCCACAAAAATCAAGCTTGAGATTGCCTCTGCAAGCTCCTCAGGACATTCCCTGTTTAAAAATAGGTGGGTAAATTGTCAAGCATTGGAAAAAAAGATGGTAGGATTCTTCTAGTCGTATATATCAATAAGATACGAGAAGTACTCACCCTTGAGTTTTTATCAGCACCCTTTTTTCTATTAGGAGATGGCAGTAGTTTTCCATCATTGCAAGTGCATCTACAGTGTTCTGTTCCTTGATAACATGTTCAACCTGATAAGTAAAAATGATCATGTGAGGAGGAGAACACAAGAAAGGTAGAAGAGAAAGGAGGAATGGGGTATATTCTGGGGACTTACTCGATGAAGGGCGTCTTCTTGGCGACCAAGATGGAGTAGCTGAGTAACGTCAGAACGGGCTAGTGAGCACCTAACCTGGTGCTGATTTTTGAGAATGGCAATCCTTGAAATGGCAAGGTTAGCCACTGCTGTAACTTTTGATGCCTTGAATTTTCTTCCAAAGAGTCCCATGTTTGTGTTATTGTTTCTTGGTATTCTAGTAGGAAGTGTGTTGAGAGAGGCTGCTACTTACTACAAAATGGAGTGAAATCTTGTTTATATATCAACACACAGACACATGCAATTGAAGAAGTCATGTTGAAGAAAAGCAGTTGTAGTTGACAATTTGATTTCTTATTTCCCTTTGTTTTTATAACGTGTTAAAATCTATTTTTTCAACCTTTGAAGTTGTCAACAACTTAGTTCAATTCACGGATTCTTGACGGCTGTCGTGGAAGGAATACTTCGATTTGCTGGTGTTCCATAAGCCAAGTGATTAAAGAACTAGGTAGCGCTGACAAGACCTGGCAGTCTCTTTACACTTTTTCCTGTTTACTTTTAGATAAAGACGTTTTCCTGTTTATTAACCAGTCCAACAACTATTTTGTGACCTGTTCAGCATGATTGATTTCGTTCTTTTTTAAGCTCTCACTTTCCAGTTATATTTTTCTTTCTTCACTCAGAGGTTGAATGTTGTAGAAACTTATTTTATAGTAGTTGATTAGTTGAAGCTTCCCATCATTCGACCCTCTCCAACCACCAAGGGGCAACCAAAGAAATTGTACTAATCTTTTCAATTGTGAAATTTCTGAACCACCATGTAAGAAACCACCAGGAACTAAAAAAAGTAAACAGGTTTTAAAAATTTCGAATTTTTTGAATGCACAATCAAAGCTATTTCATGCTTGGTTTTTCCTTTCGCAGTGACCATTAAGCAAGAAATAGTGTGTCTATGTTATATGACATACGTTTAAAATTATACTGGCAGCCACTCATTGACAAATATACATTGCTAAAAGTTTAAAGTGAAATATGTTGTTCTCAATAGTTTTGCGTAACCTATATAAAAATAAGATTTGACATAATGGGAAATAAAGTAGAGAAGGTTTCTATTTATTTTGTTCGGTGCCAAAAACACCATAGATATAAGAATTGTGGCGTAGCTCAGTGCGTGGGTGGAAGTACAACATTTTAGTGTACTTTTTTCCCTATTTTCCCTTCCGACACTCCTATATCATAGTAGTGAAAAGCAACAGAAGATATATAAAAAAGGACCATCATAATATCCCAAGGGGTAGACTAATTTCCCTTCCATAGTAATTCTTTTACTAGAAAGTTGGAAAAAACAAAAAGGGTTTGATTGTCACAGCAGAGAGCCAGCTCGGAGGAAACTCTCCTCTGGACTGTGGTAATCTCACTATATTAACGTTACACATTTGATTGAATAGTGAATATCCACTAATATACTCCTTGCACTTTAAGGAATTGCTATTTATATACGAGATGACTTCTATCTGTTTGAGGGGAGTACAAATTATAGTACACCTCTCCTTGCCCTATAAATGAAGAAATAACAATCTGGGGGTTTCATGTCCAGGTACTTAGTCAAGTAACTATCAGCATTTGAGACGTCAGACAAGGGATATTAAGTTCACATCCTGTAAATTAAACACAAAAGACACCAAGGCAAGAAATCGATTTGGCGACTGAGTAGCCATAACTAGCAGCCACCCAAATCGAAAAAGACAGTGATACCTAGTCTTACTTGAGGAATGACGAGAGAGTTCGCCGGCACGATTTTACTGATATAAATGATCCATTATACAAAGGGTCCGAGTATCCAAGGTTAGCCGCTGCAGGAAATAAAATGTACTCCACATGGCAAGATATATAGGGTGTCATAGATTTAAAATGAAGAGAAGCAAAACTAGTATAATGGAAACTAAAACAGGTCAAATAGCACCCTGTTCTAACCAATGTCATTCATCAAACTCATGCATGTGATCTAACAGATAGTTTGCAGCCAGCTCCTCATTTTTGTTGCACGCGAAATATACTTCCAATACTAAAGCTCGATTGAACCCCATAGCTTCAAGCTGCCAAAACAATATCACAAACCATAATTAACAAAGTACAAGAAAAGTATGTTAGCTGACAATCTTGCCGCGCAGATCCATCAGCATTTTCAGCTATCAAAGTAAAAGCATTCACAGTAAACCATCAATAATTGCAAAACGCAATGCCTCTGTCTCCTTTCACAAAATGGTTGTGTAGTAATCCAAAAGCCAACTATCAATATGGCCTGGTGTTACGTCAAAATATTTGCAACAGTGAATCACCCATTTAAGTTCCCAACGAAACTCTACCCCTTCATAGAATTTATTACGAAATAAGCTTCTACCACAGAACACTTTATCTGATGGAAGCTAAAGAACAAATAAGTAACATACACGTTCAATAGCCTCACGCTCTTCAGGTGTAACAGTCACAGCTTGTGGTATTGCTCCCGCTGTCTGCCCTAACGCATTCCTGATACTCCATATATAATGAGAAATCAGTCTCGCATACAGACACAAGATGGTAAAGAAAGGATCTAGAATAGAATGACTCAAGACACATAAAACCAGTTTTGAAATGCAGTCCTATTAAAAGCACTTTCAGTAGAAAAATGGATTTGTCTCAAATCAAAAGAAGAATAGCAAACGTTCTCACCCCTCCCCTTCAACAGGTTCATTGATGAGGCGGAGGAAGTCGGGTTGATGCTCTTGAATAAGTCGCATCAAATGCGGATTTTGCTTACCCAACTCTTGGAGCATAGGCTGCAGATAAACAAAAGTCATGGTTCTAGCAAGTCTGAAAATACTAGGAGCAAACAACAACTGATCTTAGCATAATTTCAATACCTGCAAGATTTGTGGATTGGCTTGCACCATTGCGCGAAGGGCCTGGAACTGTAAAAGGAGAAGGATAAGAAATTATGCTTTCAAATTTATAAAATCTAATTTGGAGAAAGCGTATAACTCACCTGTGGACTATTGCGAAGAAAATCCAAATTTCCAGCACCAGCATTTGAGCCCACATTTGTCAGACCCTGATTGGGTAAATACAAATTTAGGATAAGGCCACAACGAATAATTAGGCAAGTTTAAAATTCCAGGTATATTTACTACCTGAGGAAACAGATCTAAAGGATTAGCATTTGGTCCACTGGGAGGAACTGTTGCTTGTGAAGCCTCCTGAGCTGAAGGGTTTACAGCCTGTCCACTGGTAGGATCAGTAGTGGCAGGAGCAGCGGGGGCACGGGCAGCTGGTGGGATTTCGGGTTGAGCAGGAATACCCTGAAAGAAATTCATGTGTTTTCAGGATAGGTAAAAGATGCAACCACAGAAAATAAAGGAGCATACCAGTATCTGACTTACTAAGGGCACAAACTGGGACCATATAACTATTTTTTTTTTTTGAATAAGGTAACATTGGGACCATATAACTATATTTTCTTACTTCATGAATCAGTCCCATTTCCTAGCAAAACAGGTTTAGATGGATATGAAGCTCTAGGGATGAATAAACTATAAAGGCAATGCAATGCACAAGGTTTAGGAGGCTGTGTTTTGGATGACCTAGAAAGAAACGCAATGGAAGGGCATTTTTTAGGAGAAGATGAATCAATCTTACATCACTCTCACATTAGCCAGACAATTTGATTCATCATATTAACCAATAAAATAAGAATAGTGAAAGAAAAATTTCCTCAATTATACCCGTAAGGGTGGCTCAGTTGGTTGAGCATGGGGCTTTCATAATGGAGGTCTCAAGTTCGAAACCCCCTGCCTACGACAGCAGGGGATTTGCCTTCTGGGTCGAGCTCGTCGCACCGGGCTTGCTTAGTGCGGGTTACCTCTCCTGTGTGGTTTGCGAGCTATTGCACCCAAAAGGGTAGCGGCTGCGGGTTCCCATGTCATCAAAAAAAAAATTCCTCAATTATTTGGAAGGCAGAAGCCAGGAAAAGAAGACACCAAATAGAGGGAAGGAAGGTGGTCAGACACCAAAGAGAGGGAAGGAAGGTGGCCATATGCACAAAGGGGAATAAGTCAAACACTACCGGCATAAATTTGAGTTTACCTCATGGAAAACTCTAACCAGGAATGAGGTGCAAGAAAATGAACACGAAGAAAGATCTCAAAAGAAAAGCTAGCTGCAGACTCACAGAATACAAGTATTCAACAGCTCTCTCTGGATTGTTATATGCAGCACGTAAAGCACGCACAACTGTATCCCTATCCCAGCTTCCACCACCCATATCAAGAATATGTTGAACTGTGCCCTCCAAGTTACTTACAGCAACAAGGTTTGATGCTGCTTGGTCATACACATCTGTTACAGGACTGTTTGCAAAAAGGATTAATACTCAAATAAAGATAAGACTACTCACATAGTAAAAACGAATATAATCAATAGGCAATTCCCTAAACAAGCATGTCATATGTGTTCACCTAGCAGCAGCAGGCACAGAGGCAGGAGTAGGAGCAGACTCAGAAGCAGATTGTGGACTGCAGAGCAAACAAATCTTAAAACTAAACCCACAAAAACAGCAAAAAGGAAAAAAAAAAAAGGTGCAGCCGACCAGTGACGAAATCAAGGATGAAAAACTTACGGTGCAGCACTTGCAGCAGTAGCTTGAGGTGCTGTTATCGTCTGTCTAGCTTGGTCAGTGGAATCAGCAGGTTGTGCCTATTCAATCAGATGTTATCAGCTCTCAAAATCTAGATTAACATAACCATTTCAATTGTTTAAATAAGAATTGTTACACTTGCTACACAGGAATGGCATGTGAATTGATACTCTACAAGAGAATGAAAATATGGCCACTTCTCAAAGCACTAATGTCCTTATTCTCTTCCCGCAATAAATTATGTTACAAAAATGACTTAAATGTAGTCTCAAGCATCAAACCAGGGCTGAAGATCGCCACACCCACCAATAGTTAGAAGTGCATAAATGCATCTAAAGCAAAGAAATGTTTGTTCTGAAAGCAAAGAGAAGGGTGGTCGAGGTGCAAGCAAGCAAGAGAACGATCTGAACCTAGGAAGGTAATTAAGATCTCACCGTATTTGATGGAGCTGCCGGTGTAGAAGAGGTTCCAGTTGGTGAGACCTTATTCTACAATGACCACGAAAATATGGACAGTGCCAGCATTAGCCAACATATAAAAAGACATTCGCACAGCTCACAGAAGAAAAACTACCCTTGCAATTTCAAATCCTTCCCTTAAACAACAGGTTTTCTCAAGCCAAACAATAGAAAAGCCGATGTTTCAGCACATGCATGTAACTGCATAGTTGGTACCTTGGAAAGCATAATGACCACAAAACTATTTTCAGCAACTTTGTTTTCCTCAAGTGTTGTACTGTCCTTGAGAACTTTACCCTGATGGATAAGCATCTGTTGTGCAGCAGGGTAGACAGCTTGCCCCTGAACTGATTCTATGTTTTTCTTCACATCTGCAACCTGAATAGCCATACTGGTACATTAGCTTATGCAAAAAGGAAAAAGAAAAAGCAGGGGAGGGGAGGGGAGTGGGAAGAGGAACCATTACCATAGAAATGAATAATGCAGCTTCGATTCTTCGAATACATTGGATAATGAAAAACTATTCCACGATCACCTCCCACCTCCACCCCACCCCCCACCCCCCCAACAAAAAAAAGAAAAAGATAAACTATACCCAAGCTCTACGTCCCAAGGTAGGGGTAAGGTCTGCGTACATTCTACCCTCCCCAAACCCCTCTTGTGGGATTACACTGGGGTGTGTTGTTGAATACCCATGCTTACACCTCTTGAACAAACAACAACTTGAAGCTTTCTTTTGCAACCTAACTAGTATGCAACTAGTCAAATTACCGTGGGCATTATGCCAATGGCACCAAAAGCAGTTTTACAGCACCAGCAGTCCAGTAGTGTAATATTTGCAGTGCAGCAATTAAAACTGCTAACTAGGAAACAACTATCCAAGGAACACCAAATTAAGTAGTATTCAAGCAGTCACATATGTATGTATGTCCCGAAAAAATATTAATAAGCAGCATTCACACGTATACTGAAGAGCATAACTTAACCTCGAACAAAAACAGATACACATTCAGCATTACTACCAAAGTAACGCCCTAAAACCACATGAGCTGCCACTCAAAACCCTAATCAGACTCCAATGCCGCTAAGAGCCATTTAATTTGATACACACATTAGATTACAAACGGATAAGCATGTTCCAGCAGCATAAACGAATAGAAATATAAGAGAAAAAAGTAATAGTAGTTAATTACATTATCTTCGGGTTTTACTTCGATCTCAAAATGAGTGCCTTTCAAAGTTTTCACAAAAATCTTCATCTTCAACCTCTTGTTTAACCCGTTCCTCAACTGACAGCCACGTGTAAATTCCGGCCGTCGCCGGCGGGAACGTTCGCAGAGAGGGGAAAATGTGAAGTCGGAGCCACTGTGAAAACGTTTATGTCGTGGTTTATATAGTCCAAGCAAAGGCAATTATTTGGTCACTGCCCGTCCTTTGGCAACCCAAATTATTTGACCAATAATATGATGCCACGTAGGGGGCAACTTCACTGTATCTTCGGTTTACTGTTATCAGCAGTATCTAACTAAGACCATAATCTATGTTCAATGTTGATATCATTTAAGATGGAGTTTAAGCTCCATATACTGCTTACGTGTTGTACGAATGCATCATGATTTAACAGTGTGATTCCTTAAAATGCTAGTGTTATCCTTAAAATAGTACAGTTTGAATTTGTACACGTGGTTTGTGAACACGAGGATTGAGATGATTAAATTGAATTGACAAGAAACGTAATAAAATTGTATGACCGAAGGACAAAATAACAAGAATTATATAATTGAATAAAAGTAGTTTGAATTTTTATGTTATAGGCTGACAAAGCCGCCGGGAACGGCTGTCAAAGGGAGCAACGCAATAATGAAATGAAACTAAAGATGAGCAAGAACTTCAAGAATTACAAGCATAAGCGTGATGCCCGTATGTTTGATCATAATTCAAATCTCTTTCATGAATCACATTCTTCATTGAGCTCATTTAATGTCCATTATCAACGTTGAGTAACGGTGGCAACGTCCTAGGAATCTTTTATAATGGCTAACCTCCAGGGCTTATCTTGTCCAGTCAATACCCTATGCTCGGTTCCTCTTCTCCAGAGCTATGATCTCAGTGATCGTTGGGTCAAGACGCACGCTAATCGGGCACATGAACCGAATTTCTCTGTCAACTCAGACATGCCCCTATTGCCATGTGTCATCACCTGATTCTTTCACCTGTCAAATCCGAAATTCTCCTCGTACAGCTACGTAGTTAATCACGTTGTCTTTTATTTTCTTGTATATTAAATCTTCAAAAATCAAATTCAAACCATATATAGGCTTAAGATGGTAAAATGGTCGGGAATTGAAATGCCTTATGTTATTTGTACCTTTTTGTATCAAGTAGAGCTACTTGATACGTAATCGAGTTGACGACAATATAAACGTTATTATTGTAAAATATTGTTGGATAATGTCTAATGTTTCTAAATTCGCCATACAATCTTAGGCGTAATGACAAAAGTGCGCTTATATTAGGAAATAATGTATGTAGTTTATCAATGAGAGAAATATCACTAATTCTTATGTCTTTTTTTTTTTTTTTTTTTTTTTTTTTTTTTTGTGATTGCTACTTCAGCCAAATATTAAATTTCATATTGTGAAATGTTCGTTGCATCAATTGGATATCCTAACAATAAATTGCGTGGAGTAAAAAAAAACATACACACGTGAATAGAAATTGTATAATCTCTATCCTCAAAATTAAATCTTATGAAGGGATAAGGAATTGGATTTTTTTTTCTTTTTCATCTTGTCTTGGTAACAAGGATTGCATAACAAATTATTATCACTTTTAATTTGCTTATATGCAATCCTATATAAAACTTAACGATAAACATCACATAACAAAATCAAATAAAATAAAATTTATTGTGCTAGAGTAGCATTTTGGCCATTTTTGGCTAGCTCTTATAGGATAATCCCGACTCTTCCTTCCAAAGATGACATTATAGTGAGTGTTATTTAATTTGGCCTAAGGATAACTTGTGGACAGGGGCTTGATATTTTCAAGACAGAATATTCATGATTAGTTTGTGGAATTTATTTTTGTAAAGCATTCGGTATTTTCAAGACGAATATTCATGATTAGTTTGTGGAATTTATTTTTGTAAAGCATTGGATAAGATAGAAAATTCACCCCGATAATGGGTCACATGTATATAACCGAGATATTATTGCTTATGAACTAAAAGATATCTTAGAAGCTCATAAAGGTTCATTTACAGGTTAGGGACATCTTTATATGAGATCTCAACAACGTGATGACATGCTATCTCTATATTTAACTATATTATGCTCTTTTAACTATTATTGTTGCTGATCATATGTATTTCATGCCCGCTTACACGCATCTAGTTACTGATTATGATACACAACTGTCATTATTCACACTCCACATGTCAATTAGCGAATTTCTCATAGTTGGTGTTGCCACACGTGCATCCATTTTTATGGTAAAAGATTATGATCAAAGTACTTGGTACAACGATCTTAGATCATTGTACTTAGGCATCACGATGCAATCACAATTGGAATGTGTTTTTTTTTTAATTACTATTATTATTATTAAGATTAATATTGTTGTTGTTGTTGTTGTTGTTATATCAATAGAGCAATAATATCTCACTCTCAAAGTAGAGATAATGTTTTATAATTAAACACATGGTCAATAATCACTTTATTAACAAATATGTGTAGGGGTTATTTGATTGGCACGTTAAAAAGATTTATCTCCACATAAAATATGTTAGTAATAAAAATGCTCAATAATTAATTTTATTTTATCATAAATAATATGTGAAAAACTATATGTATACTATTTTATGAAGAAAAAATATAAAGCAAAAAATAGTAATGCATGAACTAAAAATACTAAAATGAAAAAAATTAACCCTTACAATAGTTTACGAACATTATAGAGAAAAGAACATAAATGGTCCCTTAACTATGAGTGTAGGTTCAAAATAGTCCCTTAACTATGCACTTAACAGTTTTGGTCTTTTAAGTTTGCCACAAGTTAACAAAACTGATCCCTTAACTATGAGAGTTTGTTAAAAATAGTCCTTTAAGTATGCACTTAACAGTTTTGGTCCTTTAAGTTCGCAAAAAATTAATACTTTTAATCTCCGACAAAATATTCATTTGTTAGATTTGACGAGAACTATGGAAAAAAAGGAAAAAATTAGCGAGAACTCACATTTAGAGGTACACATTACTAAAGAAAAGGCCAAATACCTAGGAAAAAAATCGACGTAAGTAAATTAGAAATAGCAGAAACTACAAAAATTGTCACTACTAAAAATAAGCGAAAAAACGATGGACGGAAACCGATGGATAAAATCGAGGGACACTATTTTTTAACTTTTAAAAACCAATGGACGCCCATTTGTTATTTTTGAGGAAAAATGAGCGGAAACTATTTCTTTTTTTAAAAAAGAATCACTACGATGGAAGTATTTATTTTTATACCGGATTTTCAGTTAAAATGAGTCTAGTGTGTTTTACTTAGCCGATGGACTCCTTCGATTTTAATCGATAGAGTTCATCGATATTTGTATTTCGAGACACTTTTTTCTGACATTATCAATTCTGTAGGTTTTTCCTATAATCTACTGACGTCCATCGGTTTTGTCCCGAGATATTTGATATTTTCTTTAGTAATGTGTACCTCTAAATGTGAGTTCTCGCTGATTTTTTCCTTTTTTTATAGTTCTCATCAAATCTAACAAATGAATATTTTGTCGGAGACTAAAAGTGTTAACTTTTGGCGAACTTAAAAGACTAAAATTGTTAAGTACATACTTAAGGGACTATTTTTAATCAATCCTCATAGTAAAGGGACCATTTTTATTAACTTGTGGCAAATTTAAAGGACCAAAGCCGTTAAGCACAAAATTAAGGGACTATTTTGAATAGGGTTGGGTATAAATACCGAAAATCAAAAAATTGGACTGAACTTCAAGAAACCGAAACCGAAAGAACCGAATCGAACTAGTTTGGTTCGGCGTTTGATGTTCACTTTCAAAAAATCGAAACCGAAATAGCCGAACCGAACTTTGAAGAAACCGAACCGAGGAACCGAAATTTATACATTACCCAAAAAAATTAAAATAGTCCAGACCCATTAAGTTTAAGCCAAAAAAAAAAAAAAAAACTCAATTGTAATAAGCTCTTTTTTGCTTTTGTATCCCTAATTTTTCACTTGAAAGAATTAAATATCCATAAAAAGAAGTGACTAGGGACGTGCTTTAGGATTAATGTATGTCCTTTATGTGTTTTCTTAATTATTCTTACCGTATGTATATAACACCTAGTAATCCTATATTATAGATATGGTTTTTTGTTCTTGTGTATCCTGTTTGTTTAATTTTGATTTTAATTTGTTAGTTTTATATTTTGTTGCTTTTGAGAATATGAATTAGTGTAAATGGAATCGCTTCTAATATCATATAAAAAAAACCGAAATCGAACCAAACCAAACTTTAAAAAACCGAAACCGAAAGAACCGAACCGAATTAGTTGGGTTCGGTGTTCGGTGTCCACCTTTAAAAAACTGAAACCGAAATAGCCAAATTAAAATTTGATAAAATCGAACCGAAGAACCGAACGCCCACCCGTAATTTTGAATCTACTCTTATAGTTAAGGGAGCATTTATTTCCTTTCCTCAACATTACATAATCAATAATTTATAATTTATACTAATGACTTGTCTTTAAGCAAAAGCAAAAAATTCCGTTATAGGAGCAGCCCGAATTCCTTTCTCGGGTTGAACCAATTCATTCTTCCCCGAATTTGAGTTTAGAGTTCCAATTTTTTGTCTTCAGTGAAATTTCAGTGAGTAAAATGAAGAAGAAAGCAACGAAGCCAACACACAACGATTCCTCATCCAACATCTTCACATTTCTGACTCAAAGAAGCACCACAGTTTCCTTCATTTGCATCACTCTCTTTGCTATTTTTGTGCGACTTGCAGTATCAATCCACCCGTATTCAGGCGCTGGAACTCCTCCTAAGTATGGAGATTACGAAGCTCAGCGGCATTGGATGGAGATTACCATTAATCTCCCTGTTAAAGAGTGGTACCGAAATAGCACTGTTAATGATCTGAAATATTGGGGTCTTGATTATCCTCCTCTTACAGCGTATCAGAGTTACATTCATGGCCTTTTTCTAAGATATTTTGATCCACAATCAGTTGAACTCTACACTTCTCGTGGCTATGAATCTTATATTGGGTATGCCCTGGAAGATCAATTTCAAAGTTTTGATATTCAACTAATAGTTATTATTTTCTTGATTTCAATTTTTTTTTTTTTGGTTGGAGGGGTGGGGGCGTTGATTTCTCGTCACTCTAAGTAATGTAATTATTATCTCAGGAAGTCACTTTTCTTCTTAATTTCAATTTCCTTCACAGAAAGTGGCTTTCTGAAATAATAACTATTACTTGAGTGACCATCTGTGACATCTACTCTATTTTTGGAGTATCTACGGGAAGATGAGATATAAAACGAATTTGACGTGTGCTGGTTTTTGATGCAGAAAATTGTTGATGCGGTGGACAGTGTTATTATCCGATGTCTTAATATTTTTTCCTGCTGTTGTTTATTTTGTTATTGTATATTACTCTGGTGTTCATGAGGGGTCGAAAAGTGGTATGTCGTGGCACTTTGCCATGATTTTGTTGAATCCGTGTCTTATTTTGATTGATCATGGTCATTTTCAGGTACTAATATGTCTCCTGGTTTGTGATTTGACAGTTGGATTTGAAGTGCTTTTTCATTTGTTTGAATGATTTGGTCTTTGATTGAGTTTCTTTGATGACAGTACAATTGTATTAGCTTGGGGCTTACTGTTGCAGCTGTGTCTGCAATCCTATCTGATAGAGACATTGTTGGTTCAATCTTGTTCACTCTTGCTCTTAACCATAAACAGGTAGCATTTCTTTCTGTACATATTTATCTCAACTAACATAGCAAATCTGAACATGTAATTTGTACATATCTGTGCTTGGATATAGAAATACCAAATTGTCGATGTGCAAGTTAACTTTTCATTTCTTGGTGGAAAAACTAAGATATATAATTATACTAATGTCACAAAAATAGTATCTCTTGGTACTCGGTTGAGGTGCTGGCCGTGCTTGATTTCTGAGTGGTGACTGAATACCTATACTAATTTGTATTTGGTAGTATTCTTAATGCCCTAAGAGAAGTAGATCTTGAATCTAACTCAACTCCAAAAGGTAGTTTATGAGGTGAGAATTATCCAAGACCATGTAAAGAGAATACATCCGACACCCTCAACCAATGTGGGAGTCTTAACAAGATGAAGCCAATTTCAGGGATGAAAAGGATAGAATTTCTATAGAGAGGAAGTAGAGTCATTCTGGAGAGATGAAAAGGAACGAATTTCTGGAGAGAGGAAGTAGGGTCTAAGCCTGCATAAAGAAGTAGTCAATGACCAAAGCAGTTTACAGAAAGGGAAAAAAGTGCAAAGATCTAGGTTTTAAAGGTTCTACTATACATGTTTGTAAAAAGAGTGTAGTAGACGTGTTGGACTAAGTGATAAAGATTAAGCCTTTAGGATTTGCTATGAGCTTCCCACGTATATTTTACTAAACGGCACGGAGGAAGTTTATGAAGTAACTTCAGATTGAACCAATGTAGGACATATGGTTGTGTTACGAAGCTGTTGAATCAAGATCAGTAGGACCATATAATTCTCATTAGTAAAAAGATCTTAGCTTTCATGTGCCAATTTATTGGCAGTGAAGTCATGTGCACAAGAAATGAAGGAAGACTGGTGCAACTATAGTAGAGTTCCCCAAAGAGCTTGGGGAATTCGGATCCAGTCAAGATTCGAACAACAATAGCAGTCAGTTTCTAGTAAAAGAGGAGAAAGCTGACTTTGAGAAAAAAGGTGCATCTTGTGACTTTATTAATATGTAAGCTTGTTCTACATCTCCTCAAGATGGCTTGAGTAGGACCTTTCCCTTTCTCTGCTGTCTGTTCCTTCTTCTCCCTCTTTGAATAAATGGCTCTCAAGTTTGCTGAATCAAGGATCAAATAGATTTTAACTAAGAATTGATGATCCACTACCATGAATAAAGCATGCAAGTCATAACAGGTCTTTAGTCACCTAAACTTGTCCAATAGTGTCAACTGAAATGAGGAGAAGGTAGTAGCCCCTTCATATCATTTTATATGATACTTTTTTCCTTTTTAGGTTGTTCCAAAAAGATTGATATCTTTTTATACTTGAAATGTTTAGTTTTTAAAATTCCCATTTTACCCTTTATGACACTTTCTTATAGGAATAACATAACATGTCTAAGATTAGAAGATTCTGAGATATTGTTGGTATGTTGTGCATACTTTGCTTATGTATAAGTCTTTCTTTCTTAAACTCCATGCCCAGTCAAATGTTGTCATATAAAATCAAACGGAGGGTAATAATTATCTGGAATTAGCTATGTGATTTAAAGTTGATGTTGAAGTTATGATATTTTGCTTGAGTAACTTGATGTGATGATAAAACTATCCCAGAGATTTGTTATCATGCTTGACTATCTACTAGATTTATTGGGAGTTACTCTTTAAAGTTATCGGTGTTTGGTCCTCTGCTCCGTTGTATTATCAAGTATTACTTACAGATCTTGCTTTCTGCAGATGAGTGCCTATTTTGCACCTGCATTTTTTGGCTATCTCTTTGGAAAGTGCTTAAGGCGCCAGAATCCTTTTCTCGAGGTCTTGAAATTGGGTTTCGCGGTGTTAGGAACGTTCATTGTTATTTGGTGGCCATATCTTTATTCTTTGGAAGCACCTTTGGAGGTAAAACAACGGTGCTTAAAATTACAAGTACATCGAATCATGATTTACGTGCTTTGGGTTACTGGTTCCTTTGGTTTGAAAGATGACATCCAATATCCTAAAATCTCCTCAGCTAATAATTGGAGGAATTACCATTATTATATATGTTTTTTCAAAATACAATTTCATGACTCATGCTAAATTTTGCTTGAGGTAAATTTAGCTCCATCGGGCTTATTTTTTTTGTTCAACCCAAAAACCTAAGCAAGTAGGATGATTTTTGAGTCTCAATTTTGCTAAAAGGATAACGAAAACAGGTGATATACTTATGTTAAAATCTTTCTGAGAATAAGAAAATTGGGAAAAGTCTGTTTTTGGAGGTCTCCAGCATACCCTTAATGCTGAGGAATACAACAGTACCCGTTCCTCAAAAAAAAATAAAAAAAATGAAAAGAGAAGTGGGAGAAGAATTGAATGAACATGTGAATTCTAATTTCTAAGCGACATATTTTTATAGGCACATTGTACATCAAACAACAACAACAATAACAACCCAGTGTAATCCCACAAATGGGGTTTGGAGAGGGTAGAGTGTACACAGACCTTATCCCTACCTCTGAGAAGGTAGAGAGGCTGTTTCCGATAGACCCTCGGATCAGAGAAAGACGAAAAAGAAGGCAGTAGCAACAAGCAGAAGCAACAACAAGATAATAATATTAGATTTAATATAAGAAATCTAATAATACAATAATCGAGGCGAAAGAAACAACAAGTAGTAATAGAAATCTAGTAAATACAAGAATAATACTAATACTCTGGGAATGGAAAGAACTACGCCCGACTACTTACTAGCCTTCTACCCTAATAACAAAACTACATGACAAGTATGACAATTTTTCTTGTAACTATCTAATAATCGTATCATAAACATTCACTTTATGTTAAAAAAGGAGTGCAGAAAGTCCCAATGCCAATATTAGTTTCTAGGTTTATTTGAAAATGGAGCTTTTCTTTCTAGAGTTTTGTCACCATTTAGTTGATTTCTGTAAGAACAGAACAATTCAAATCAAAGGTCATCTAATTTAACAAATATGTTCTTGCCCCCAGAGCTTTGGTCTAGTGGTAAGAGCGCAAGACGTGATTGTGTGGATTAGGCACACATCATGGGTTGAACCCTACCACAGTCAAAAGCTTGGTATAAGTGGTGAAGGGTAGAAGAGGTTGGTTGGGTTGGGGGGTGGGGTGGACATTATCCACCGGGTCTCAAACCGTGCACCACGTGCCTTTTGGATTTCTCGGTTATAAAAGAAACAAAAATTTAACCTATATAAAAAAGAAATTAACAGGTTTTAGCAATGCTGAGCATTCCCTCATCTCTAACCTTTTTAGTATTTTTTCTTTATTCAGATAGTATGTATTGTACTAATGTGTACAATTTTAAAACTCATTTTTCTACATGCCTCTTTCCTTAGGGTTTATATCTGTGCCAGATTGAGGTAAAATGTCATACCTTTGCCTTTAAAATAATGGTTCTACCTTGTTCTCTTGAATCTGCATCTTGCATCTGTAAAACTTGCGCGTACAGTAAAAAACAATTTAGGATTTCTCTATTGATTATGCTAGAAATTCTTAACAACATAGACGTTTGAACAGTTCTTATTGTGCTGGATGTCATTTTTGATTTATGAAAAAAGTGATGTAGTGCCTCACAATGGCGTTAGAGTGGGCAATTGCAGATGTTACCATACTACCCAGAAGGTTGGCCTGGGAATGACTTTTGCATGGAGGATTAATTTCACACACAGGATGGAATTTGCATATAAATCAGAACATTGATTTCTAGTCATATTAAATAAATGAATAAGGAAGAATGAGCTAGTGATGAAAGGTAAGTATCCTTGACAGAATGTGTTCTCGTTTACTGGTTCTATAGGAGAATGAGAATGACTGCAGGAGCATATAGCGGGCCTTCTCATTTTAGATATATGAGCAACAACCTTTAAGTAGTAAAGTACAAGAGGAAAATTCCACAAAGAGGTCAGCTTTTGCATGGATGATGGGAGGTGTTTTGAGTGAATGAGAACACTGGTAAGATGGTCATATTCTGGGGCAATTGATTTGGGGTTACTTGTCTATGGAATGAGAAATCCTGCTGGTTGTTTCTTCCTTCAAGCTTTTGGATTTCTCATGAAAGTTGACCTAGTTATTTCTCTTTATCTGGGTGTATCTCTTGAGGTTCACCAGGAGGATTTGGTGGATAACACATGGGAAGAGAAAAGAACTAAAACTGTAAATTGAGACATAACTGATGTGTTTACTAAGAGCAAGCAATGCCTCTGTTGTAACTTGGTAATTATCCGATTCCACTTTCTCTCGACCCACGTAGGTGTTAGCTGTTAGGTCATAACAAAATCAAATGCATAGAAGTCTCAAAGGTCAAGCGAAGGTACCATTGAAGTCGGTTACCAATTTATATTTTTCTTGACAATGGAGGTATATGATTAGCTTGCGCACTCCTTGACTGTTCCACCGGGTATTTGTTAGCTCCCATCAACACAGGTATTGGAGTAACTCTCTCCTCCAAGGCTTAGGGGAGGTTGGAAGAAATCACCTAGCTCTTTTTGCCTCGGGTGGGGTTTGAAATCTGATCTCTCATGATTTTCAATCCTACTTTATTGACTGCTAGGCGATTATATTTGTGACCTGATTATATTTGTGTCTTCTTTTCTAAATGGAAATAGCCGACCTGATTGAGGATTGGGTCCTTGTCCATCTTGTTTGGCAAAGATTTCCATCACAATATGCGAGATTATTGTATCAGTTTCTTTTGATGCAGGTTCTTTCCCGCCTAGCTCCTTTTGAGAGGGGCATATACGAGGATTACGTGGCTAACTTCTGGTGCACCACTTCAGTCATTGTGAAGTGGAAGAGATTGTTCAGTACCCAATCACTAAGGATTCTTAGTCTTGTTTCAACTGTTTCCACATGCCTGCCCTCAATGATGCTGCTAATATTGGTGCCGAGCAGAAGAAACTTCCTGTTTGGACTGCTCAGCAGTGCTTTATCATTCTACTTCTTCTCATTTCAAGGTACAAAAATTGATCTGATTCCCTTGTCGATGCATTTCTACTTATGTGATTATGCTTCTCTCATCTCAGTATAACTCTAGTTGATCCTTTTGTGGCTGCATTACAGTTCATGAGAAATCTATTCTGCTGCCTCTTCTTCCAGCAAGCTTCTTGGCGATTGACGAGCCTCTTATTTTTCGCTGGCTAACTTATTTTGCCTTGCTCTCTATGTTCCCTCTTCTAAGGCGTGATGAATTGATTCTTCCATATATTGCTTTATATGGTCTCTTCGTCCTCCTGTACAACACACCTGCTGCTCAAAGAGAAGACACAAGGGAGACCCGCTCTCGTTTTACAACTTTAAAATATTTTCTCATCACCTTCTCTCTTCTTCTGCATATCGTTTACTTGATGGTAACTCCACCAAGAAGGTACCCATTCCTCTTTGAGGCAGTAATTATGCTCCTCTGCTTCTCTCAGTTTCTTTTTATTTTTATGTACACAAACATGAAACAATGGGAGTTTTTTAAGCTTTCAAGTCAAACAATTAGAGAAAAGAAAAATATTTAGTACGTATTTGGTGATTTTCTTGTATTACATTTTGGAAGGGGTCATATAGTTGTCTCGGTTGAAAATGTGTAAATGAAAGCTTTTAGTTTCATTTCCAAATAGGAAAGATGCTTATACTTTCAAGTCTTAGAAGCACTTGTGATTTACCTTGTATGACTGAGCTTAGCAGAACTATTAGGAGGGGACTCTCTCCTATTTTAGCCCATTTCCTCTGGATTGTGATTGCCCGTATCTCAATTTTCATTGTTTTTAGAGTTACCTTTATTTTGTTGGCCCCTCCCGCTGCTCTCTCTGTTTGCACCCCCTTTTTTGGGTTTGCATGTTGTCTACATGTCGTAAGAGATGGATATCCAGTACGTAGTTCTCTTGTGTGTGACGTGGTTAACTATGTTTTGTACATTATTCTCTTACGTCGAAAATGAATGCTTCGTTACGAATGTTTTTCATTCGAGGAGATCAGACACCCAGTAATAGGAAAAAATGAGGAAACAGTACCCCTTAACTGAGTTAATCTTTCCCTAATGCATTAATCATGCCTCTATGTATAAGCTGGTCTTTCCTTCAGTCTTAGTGGAACTAAAACATAAGAACGAATAGATCTTTTAACCTTGTCCAAAAGAAAAGAATGAATAGAAGCTAGCAGGATGGATATCAAGTTCCTTTCTCCTTTTTAAAAAAATATTTGGCGGGGCGTAAGAACTACTCGCCTAAGCTCTCTCACTTGCTCTATCCAAAGCTTCTAACTCCAGGAAAATCTGTTAACGCTTTCATTTCTATGACCAAGTGAGAATCATGCACTATGGCTTAAGATTGATATATCATACAACATAATGGAGATTTAGCGCTTTGCAGAATTTGGGACTTTATGATGCTTGGTTTGTCATGTAACTTGGACAGTAATAATCTATTACCCCTTCCACTTCGTGCGAGCTAAATTGCATCTAACCTGATCTCTCTCTTCCAGAAATGGCTACAATCACAAGCAAGTTTGTTTTGTTCTCTCTTCTTTTGTTTGAGGGATTCAGTTGGTTTATTGATGTAGTTGTAATTGTACTTGTGAATGTGTGTAGCCGCTCGCACTTTGAAGTCAAGTAGAGGTGACTGAAGTAAGGAACTTAAGACTCTAAGGGGTCGTTTGGTTCAAAAACAAATTACGCTGGGATAAGTTATGCTGGGATTAATTACGTTGGGATAAGTTATGCGGATTAGTTATCTACGGAGTTATTTTTATTTTTTTTGGTATGTTGGACTAAAAGTATTATACATTGGATAATTTCTTAAAAAGAAGAGGTTTCTTCCTTATCTCGGGATAACTTATTCCACCCTATGGCAGGTATAAGATATCCCAGCACTATTTTTAGTCCTGGGATAACTTATCCCATGATTACTGACCAAACGAGGTATAAAGAATTGCTAAATTCTTATCCCAGGACTATTTATGTTTATCTTTCGTACCAAACGACCCCTAAGACAGTTATGACTGGGGGGGTTCTCAGTCCAGTTTGGTTTAAGTCCTTTTCCATATTACTTCATCCAGGACTGCCAGTATCAGATACCAAGTCAAGTTAATCAATGTTCCTAGCTGTATTATTAGAAAAGTTGAATAGTTAGGGCCAGTAGGGGTGTTCATGGGTCGTTTTGGGTTAAAACCAAAACCAAACCAATATAGTCGGTTTCTAAAATTATTAAAACCAAACCAAATCAAATATAATACATATTCATTGGTTTGGTTGAGGTCGGTTTGGTTCGGTTTTTCAGTTTTTAAGAAAATTAACAGTATTTCTCTCTTTCATGATATTTTTCCTACAATTAGGAGAGAATTTTCTATCATTTTCCAACTTGTAATCCGTTAGTACCCTTTTATTGCTGTAGCTATAGCTTCTTGCATTACGGAGAAAATGTCTTAGGATTTATGATTTTAATTAAGTGAATAAAATTTATAAGAAATACAAAAAATAAATCTAGGTAAATCTCATATAGTTGTTTTCTTGAATAAATGAGTTTGAATTTATGGATTTCTTCTTTAAAATCGGCTTAAGGTATAATGTTCATTAGCCTATTAGAGATAAATAAAAAAATTCTTAAAAAGTATATAAATTATTCAAAAGTATTTATAAAAATCAATATATTGTATATATATAATTATAAAATTATGTATAAAATCTGTCGGTTCGGTTCGGTTTGCTTTTAGTAAAATCAAAATCAAACTAAATATTATCGGTTTTTAAAAATTCAAAACCAAACCAAACCTAACCCAAGTAAATATCGATTTATTTAATTGGCTTGATTTTTATTTTCGGTTTGGATCGGTTTTTAACCAAACCGTGAACACCCTAGTTAAGGGCTTTGAGGATGAAGCTGACTTTAACTCTTCGTCTTGTTCAAACCTTTCATTTGGGAAGATTGGGTCTGTTCTCATTGATTATCTCTTCTATTTTTAAATTTATTTTGGGCATATTCTTATCAGCATGCACCGTGAAAGTCTTATTTAAATATTATTCTGGGGTCGGGGGTTGTGTGATGTAGCAAACAAAACATGGTAGAAGTTTCTTGTTTTGACCCATTTGTAGTTTTTTCCTTTTACGGGAAAGGGCCAAAATTATCCCTGAATTATCCAAAATAGACCACATATATCTCTCTGTTTATTTTGGATCAAATATCATCCCCGTAGGCTTTCGGAGGACGCGAATGCCCCTCTACTTGACAGACCCATTTGGATGGTTGACGGGGCATTCCTGCGTGGAAATTTTTTCCCTCATGACCATCCACACAGGCAAATAACCCGACCCACCCATCCACATAGACAATTAACCTGACCCACCCATCTTCTAACTAAAGGGGTAAAAGGAATTTATCCCTCCACATGTGGCGGTGATAACGAATTGGCATTAGTTGTACGTGGGGGTGGGAGCAGTTGCATAGAATAATCAATATGTGGTTGTAGCTCAGTGATGCACCGTTGGAATGCTGAGAGGGAGTCAGAGAGTTTGAGGAGATTGGCAATGATCGAGTCCCTTAAATGTGTTGGTAATTCTTGCAATTTGTTTCCAGTTACTTGTCTCTGCTCTGCTTGGACCAATTTTGATGGCTGTGACAGTAGCGTAGCACTGCCGGAATCCGGTGGTTTATCCATCGGAGTTGAAGTGGACGACAAAATTGACTAAGGAGAAGATGGATTAAAACCACTAAATCCTAATGATAGGTTTTGTTAACCACAATGGCGGAAAAGTAACATATCTTTTAGTATGAAATTGAAAGCATAATTGATAGAGTACCATATAACAAACGGAGACTGAATCTGAAAAAGAAAATTGTGGGATAGTATAAGAGTACATATTTCTTTTTATAAAAATTAAAGACGTTAAATACTACAGACTGAAGCATATTAATGTATAATATATGATCTTTCCCACAGAAAAGAAGAGAGAGAAAGCATAATTGACGGGTGAATCGATCCATTTGTTTGTATTAAGGATAAGAAGATGGGTGGGGCGGGTTAGTTGTCTATGTGGATGGGTGGGTCGGGTTATTTGCCTATGTGGATGGTCATGTGGGAAAAATTTTCCGCGTAGGAATGCCCCGTCAGCCATCCAAATGGGTCTATCAAGTAGAGGGGCATTTGTGGTCCCTTGGAGTGACGGTGAGGGTATATTTGGTACCAAAAACAAACGGAGAGTATATGTGGTCTATTTCGGATAGTTCAAGGGTAATTTTGGCCCTTTTCCGTTCCTTTTAAAATACAACCAAGCCAATATGAAATTCCATAGAAGCTTCTACCAATGGTTGTAAATTTATGTACAGTTGCGGAGCGGTTGACTTGTTTGAGATACCAAATATGACAAAAGAACCCCGTGGGGAAGGGGCAATAAATATGGCTAGCTATTTGCCTATTAGCAGCGTTATTGAAAATGATCACATTTTTGTGCTGTACAGAAAGGGATATATATATATATGACGATCACGTTAAGTGGTTGGGAGTTGGATACAACTCCATTAACTCCTCTTTTGCTCTTAATTTTGATGTTGATTACTTGACCTAATTGCCATTGGTTGTCAAATCTTGCAACTATTCCCCTATCCTCTAAGCAGGAGCAACAAAGGGGAAGATGAACATAGGCGGATTTAGAATTTTAAATCAGCGCGTGCCTATGTTTTGTTGTACCTTTTACTCTTTTAGATTACATCTTTCGGCCTCAAAATATTAGGTGTTTTAGATCGATGTATAAGAAGTCACTTATAACTCATTTCTCTAAATCACTTTTCCTGCTCCAATGTAGTGAAACGCTTAAGCGATAGATAAGTGGTAGTTTAGATTAATTTTCTTATGATAAAGGTTATTCAATCTCTTTCTTAAGGGTGTGCAATAATCTTAAAAGACAGATAACACGAACTAGAGAGAGTATTGTTTTGTGACCATGGGTGCACTGTTAATTACTCTCTTGTGCCAACTGCCAAGTATACAAATTTAACATAAATATATGCTACTATTAAAAATTATTTTCAATTAGACATACATTTTAAGTTGAGCATTGACTATGAGCACCCCAAAGTAGGGGCAAGGTAACGACGTTGAGAGTTAAATTTGAGTCACCCACTCTGGCAGACCGGGCATATAGCAGCATGCATGCATTTATTGGCCAGCAAATTTTGTTTGTAATTCAATCATTTTTAGTTCTATATGGTGTGTATATGTGTATATGCAGCAGTATTTATGTGGCAATATATGCTGCGCTTGCCATTAAATGGTAGCTTTTGCATCCATACTGGTTTGTTTAGTTGCCTTTTCCTTTCTTCTTTAGGCCTTTATTGCCTTGCTGTTTGTATTTCAAGACCACAACATTTGTGTCTTTGTTGTCTTCCAAGTGTACATCTTACGTTGATTGGAAGAAGTAGCAGAAAACTTGATGATTGTAACTAAAGTAGCCTATGTGGAAGAGAGGACAATGACCCCTAAAAGAAAAAAGAAAAGGTATACTATACTATCTTGAATCAAATCTAAAAAGAGAAAAATAGAGCAATATTACTACCGAGGAGTGTCGTGGGCTGGGATAAATGGAAACTCTCCTCTCTTAATTAGTATTTCGAATTTGAGTTTTGAGAATAAAGAACCTTTCAGCAGAAAACGTTTTACTCTCTTGGTAGGCCTACTGGACATGAATATGAATTAGGCAAGCTAATGAAATTTCGAATACTGGGATGGTTTAAACCAAGAAAAGCAAAACCATATTGTGATAGTCTTTTGGTGGAGTTTTCCGCACTCTAATTAATCAGGTGAAGCTACAGTTTTAACCCATTTCACAGAGCCCACAATATAAAAGAAAATTAAAATCACGAAAACATTTATACCGCTCATACATATATTTCAAGAAAAAGTTGCTTTAGTTGTTGATTTTGGCTAGAATGGAAAGGAAAAGTAAAGGTGATATCTAAACAAGAATAAGCTAGGAAATAGTATAAAGTTATTTATTTACATTTAAAAAATTGCAATGTATATGAAATTTTAAGGTTTTGGATTAATAAAAAGTTATATAGTTAGTTGTTGCAGACAGTAAGGTTTCTCTTGAAACTTTTTAAGTACTTAGGTAAAGGAATCCTAAAGAAAGATAAAATACAACATTTCAGCATAATACCACAAATACAATAAATGTGAACAGCTATAGTATACGTAGTTTTCGGAGTTCATGCATTCAAAATGCCTTTCTCGTGCCAGAACCGTTGGTATGCCACTGTCTCCTTAAACGAGATTGCAAGATAAAGCTTTGTGCAAAAAAGGGGATTACTTTATACCTCAAATGGTAAGTATACAAGGTCAATATATTTAATTTATTATAACAGTTAATTACCAGTTTAATCAAATTACAAATTGTTATTTTATGTAATTATCTCATAAGTAACTTGATTGACTAAATATAACACATAAGCTAAGGGAGCATAAGAGTAACAAGTTAGAGGCATAATCAAAATCAAGTAAGTGTCACCTTTACTTCTTTAATTTTGTTTTCCCTATTAGGGGGTTGGTAAAGGAAATACTAAACTTGGAGGACCTTTGAGTTCATGAACGAACTCCTGATCATTGAACAGAGGCGGATCCAGAATTTGAAACTTATGGGTTCACGTTTCCCAGCGATCTCAAATATATATATATATATATACATAACCATTTTGAAGGGTCATGAAATGGTTAGAAAAAATTATGAAAACTTGTATAGTTGTATTACAATATAAGAGGAAAATAACCAAAAAAAACAAAAAAATGAGGAAGAAGAATGAATTAGCGCCTGAGATTTGGGCTTCAACAAGTTTTAAATTTGGATGGTCTATTTTAATTAGTTTTAAATTTGGATGGTCTCTTTTAATTAGACTTCTGTGATTTTTAATGAGGAAAAAAGAAATAAAACTGATGTTTTGTTAAAAAATGAAACAGGGCTTAAAACCGCCCAGCAAGTTTCAAACCCTGATCAATGGACAACAAAGCTTTAGCCAACCATTTCTTCGCCATCGGACCAACAACGCATCTTTGATGTGGTTCCCAGCGAAATATATTTATATATTCAACAGATTTCACAGTATAAATACAGGGTCAGGGAAAACGTTGGTTCCCGAGAACCCCCACCGGACACTGTAGATCCGCCCCTGTCATTGAACCAACCCGTTAAACCTAATGGGTCACATATTGATGACATGTATAAGGCGTAAAAGGATATGGATTTAAATTATGTATATTGATCATACACATAAATTTATGTTACCAGTGTACGCAATTTATCATAGCAAATAATTACTTACCTCTATACTTATCTAGATGTAACCACGGTCCCTGTATGGTAGTAGGGGTGACTAAAATAAATGTCTCTATGGGGTGTACTATTGATGATTCAACCATCGTTGAGAGAGACACCTAAACCATAGTAATTTTAAACTGACAAATGGATCTAATTTTCAGTATTGCCCATTGAGGTTTTCAGTATTAATGTCCCTCATGAAGTCACTAGTAAAATCAAATTTGACCACCCATTGGATTTGACACAGGATGACTAGGCGTACGTAAAAGTTAAAAATCACACGAAACGAACTTCCTAACACAAGGAAAGGGAAATGCTATTAATTAATATATGCATTATCAGGTTTCGTGTAATCAAACATGTTTGCATAACTTTCTTTGTCTAGTGAGTAATCTACGAAGTAGTTGTAGCAATTTTACGCAACTAATACCAAATATAAGTAAGTATTGGAAGTATTTCTATGTAGTTGGGGAAAATCCTAAAAGAAAGAAAAAGAAAGGTTTTATCAGTGCTGTATGAGTTAGAGCCATGAAAGGTTTATTAGTGCTGTTTGAGTTAGAGCCATGAAAGGTTTATTAGTGCTGTTTGAGTTAGAGCCATGGAGCTCGTTCAAAAGCTTTAGGATCATAAGTTCCTTCTTTTTATTTGGTGTGAGGTATCCATTTTAGGGTCCTGCATTGATTCGGATTCATTCGGCATTTTTTTTTTTTTAATTTCCAGAACTCAAACACAAGCTCTGATTAACCTTGAGAGATCTTATCCATTTGATCAGAACCGGCATTGGTTGAACCTCCCTCTATCACACCTTTAAACTAGCAATAGTCAATACAAATTGTCTGACAGTGGACGCACACCCTCAGTTCATCTTAATGCATGCGCCTGTTTTCTAGGAAACATGTGTTTTAATCTTCAAAACATATTTAATTTAAGAGTATATTCCGCTTAACGCCCTTAATATGTTGAGTTTGGGAAACAATATATATAATACCCCTTTTACCTTTTAAAAGGTACAATAAACCCCTCGATCTTAAAATTAACGGCCAACGTGAATTGAATCATTGCATGTATATTTAAAATGTCAAAAATAGTCCTCAATTTATAAAATGAATTATAGCATGTACTGTTTTCAATAATTTAAAATTTTAAGCAATTGAATTGTATAAAATTTTAAATTTTCATACCTCTAATTTTTTCTTCCTTTGATCTTCAAAACCTCGTTTTGCTTCATGAAAGCAAATTTGATGGTTGATTTATGATCAAGGGGGTTGATTAGCCCATATTGCAAAAGGTGAAGCGGTATTGTTTCACAAACACAAAAGTTAAGGGGGTTAATTAGGTGTGATTTAAGGGATAGTTAAAAAAATAAACAAAGAGTAAATAAATTCTTAAGGAGGATTCAAGGTTTATGTGCCCTTGCTATATATATCAGGAAAAAAACAAACTTTTTATATCAAACAATATATTTGTTTATAGTAGGTAGTGATAAACTTGAGATGACAATATATATGTACTAATTAACTATATTAAGTAATCATATATAGTTAATCGAAAAGCAAAAAAAAAAAAAAAAAAAAAAAAATAAATAAAAATAAAAAGAGACTATACGAGCAACCGTGACCTTAAGCTGTTTGGAACATAATTTAATTTTTCATGCAAGACTCGATCGTACATTTTTTACACCTGAAGTGTTGGGTTAATTATAACGTTTCCGTAATTGTAAAGAGACCTTATTAGTTACATCTTCAAGTGCCACGTGTGTCTCACGTTTGGAAGATTTAGCTATGAGTGGAAAGTGGAAACTTTTTAATTAATGTCAATTACCTCACTACCTGAAAGCTACACATTTTGAGCTAACGTACTAACATTAATAAAAGTAGGCAAATGTTAGTAGGCATTTGGCCATAAGAATTATTCACTTTATTCCAAATTTTTTTTTTCACTTTTTTCACTTTTCAGCTTTTGGCCATAAGAATTCCGAATACAACTTGAAGTTGTATTTCGGAACCAAAAACTCAAAAATTTATTTTTCAAATTTTTTCATTTTTTTTCATTTTTTACAACTACATTTCACTAAAAACTACCTACAATTTCAAAAACTATGGCCAAACACAACTCCAACTTCAGCTCCAAAATTCTAAAAAAAGTGAATTTTTTTTTTTTTTTTGGTTTCGATGACAAATGGGGCCTAGTATATTTCTATATCCAAAACTCATGTTTCCAGTTTATTTGCTATCTCGCCATGAATACTTTGTCACTTGTATTCAATGAAAAAAGAAAAAATGTAACATTGGTTAAAATCTTTTGTCCTTTTTACATTGTTCATTTTCCAAATTAACTTCTGCAACCCTATAAGTTGAAAATAGTGCATCTTTTTTTAACATCATCAGGTTACGTAAGTGAGAAAAATGGGAAAAATGTCAAGAAAGGTCAATATTTTATAGTAAACACGCATGAAAACCATTAACAAGAAGATCAGTATGTCTTCTAGAAGCTGAAAAAAACAAAATACTAAAAAAATAGCGACAAGAAAAATAAACCGAATTTTTCTTAGCAATGATTGTGTTTCTTTTAGATGACAAATTAAATAAAAGGAGAAGAAAGTAGATGAATTAATAACGAGAGGGACTTTAATAGTTCTGACTTGAATATTGATGGGAACAATTGATTAGGGTTGGCGATCAGCACCTAGCGCATTCAAGTTTCACAACAGATGTTCAAGTGAAAAAAAGAAGCCAATTGTAAATTAATTTGTACCTCCACAAAATATTAATTGAGCTCAAAGGCTAGCTTCTCAGCGCTCAAACAAATTATGCATCATAAATATTCCACCAAGTCAATGGTAGAGTTGGTGGGCTTGTTCATAGTAACTTATTTGTAGCGCAGAAATATTTACATCTTGTACGAAAGTTGTTGGTCATAATAATACTCACGATTTACGGGAAACAAGCTTTGTTTTTTACGAAACTTCATTAATAATGGTTTAACTTGGTAAGCGCTTTTTAAGCAAGTAGTAATTATTTCAATCCGTAATCCATGTTATCCTTTTGGTATTGATAAGTGTTTTAAGTGGCAACATATCTTTGTCAGCGAATTAGTCATAACCAGCTTGATGGTCCAATTTTTGCAAATTTGAAACTTATCAGAACAAAAACAGAAACAGCAATATCACGACTGGAAACACTATTGTGTGATCATAGAGTCATTGCTGACTACGACAATTGATTACTTGACAACATGGTCATTAAATGAAACCACTTGGTCATCGGTTCTAAAATCAGTTTTTTAGGATTTTATTCCCTTTTTATCTTTTGACTAATCGGTTCAAAGCTGAAAAAATTCCCCCCAACCCTCCCCACCCACCCCCCAACACACACACACATATAGATTTTTCCTGGAAGTGATTCATTCCTCCCAAACATAGCATACAATTAACCCTCGGTTGTACTGCGCTTCAAGCCAAGTATGTTGTTCTCCTATTTTTTTCATTAATTTCTTGATAAATCTTTTGAAATAACTCGGATGATAAAAATGAAGCAACTAAGCAACCATTTTGGCCCAATCCACGACACTAAGATTCTATACATATATTCGACACTATACATATATTTGACTAAGTTAGATATTCCAACTGAATGTCTAGCTCATTTCAAATACTATTGGATTCGAGGTGCTTTTATTTTTATTTTTTCGTTTAGTAGATCTTTGTTACAAGGTTGACTTGTGTCTTTACATGGACTCAGTTGACTCATTTTATCGATGTAAGATGGAGTTGATAGTATCTAAAAATTTGAACAGGGACCATAAAATTAAAGTTGTACCAAAAAAATGAAGGGAAAAAAACGAAAGCCGGACCAGCACTTAGATAATTTGTTTGGGTAAATTTTTGAAGAGCGAAGTAATGAAATTGCTCAATTGTATCTTTCAATGTTACTGCAAACCTAAGGTCTTCTAGTTCGCTACTTTTATATTGTGTCTATTTCTTAAAGTAGAGTACTTATTTTCCTTGTAATTTCTTTGGCTGATACATACACGTGTCAACATAAGCATATTTGTACTGAAAAACCTTTATAGATAGTCCTATGAGTAATGATGGAGTGAGTTTTTAACCAAGTAAATCAAATAGAGCCTTAATTAATACCATATTCATAATTAATTAGAAGCAATTTAGGTACTTAATTTTTTTTTCTTTTTTCTATTTCTTGACTTATATTACCAAATAACCCCAAAAATAGATTAGTGATAGTATTCCAAATAAGGTTAATCATATCCACCACAAAAGCATTGCTAATAAAAGCAAAACCAAGTTTAAAAGAAACAGTAACAATTACATACGGAGCATTACTTTGATTTATCGGGCATCTAAGATTATTTTTTGCACCATGGGAACTATATTCGCCAAACTAAATTGTAACAATGAGTGCATTTTACGAGAAAGGACGATAATGTTAGCTCAATAGATTAGTGGTTAGCTGTATGGGTCTGAAATTTAATACTCCTATTGAGAAGAAAAGGTGATGGTCACAACCCCAACTTACAACTACCCCAACTGTCTACATTTTCCTTCAATTTATAAACCTTGACGGGAAGTAAGGGGTAATGTGTCAATATCATAACCTTAGCTGATAATAAGGTGCTATTTAGTCATATTTGTGGGGCAAAATGCTTTTAATGTCAATTTTTAATAGGAAAGTAACTGGACGTTATATACTGATTTTCCCCCAGTCCTTTCGTTCTAATTTTTGGACCCTCTTCTCAAGATCAATATGTTTTTATTACATTTTTCTAATGTTAAAGGGTCACCTATTCTGCTGTATGAAATAGGAGAAAATATAAAATCTCCCACCCCCCAAGAAACATAGAAGATCATGTATGGTGATGCATGTATGAGTTCTGGAATTTCACAAGTTCTTAAAGTGAGATGATTAGAGAGTTAATGCTATATATGGGCCAGCAATTTGTTCCCACTTCATTTTATATCATTAAGGTCACTGTTCCTGTGTCAAATGTGGGAAGCATCGGCATATTCATACTTGTATTTTTCAATGTTTTGGCTTATAGTCCACAATGGAAGAGTTTTTAATTAAATAAATAAAAAGAAAAGAATAAATAAATTAATAAAAAGAAGGAAGAAAAAAATAGAAGAACGTTGAAGGTAGAGACTTAGAGCATCTAACCTTGTCAAGATCAGAACGGGGCAACGGGCTATGAATTATGATTTTGGTTCATTCCTTTAGCCTGAAGCCAATATATCTATCCATTCATAGAATAAAAAGTGAAACTACTCTGGCCAAATTATCCATTACTCCCTCCGTCCAAATTTATATAATATAATTTGACTAAGCACGAAGTTTAAGAAAGAAATGAAGACTTTTGAAACTTGTGGTTTAAAACATGTCATAGATATTTGTGTGGTACGTAAATAATTTCATTAAGGGTAAAAGGGAAAATTTTAAGTTAAATTATTTCTAACTATAGAAATGTATCATTTTTTTTAGGACAGACTAAAAAGGAAGGTGAATCACATAAATTGGGACAAAGGGAGTATTATTTTTATCTTCTTTCTTGAGTTACTAATTAATTAAATCATGTGATCTCGAATCAACGTTTTCACTTAAAACCTCAAGCACATCCTCCATTCTATTTGCTGCTTGAAAACATCGATAGAGTCGTACCGCTCTTAAAAATGACCGAGTTTTGATCGTCGAACAACGTATTATATATCAAGCTACATTTGATAGTGCTAATCAATATTTATCTAAATACATTTTATCTCCTTAAATGTCCTAAGTACATAATTAACACTAAATTAATTTGAACAGTATAAAGAATAGATTGGGAAAAAGGTTAATAAGTGACTTCTTGTTCATGTTTTAATGTCAAATATTAATAAAACAAAATCAGTTTGATAAAACGACATATTTTTGTGACCCCGGGAGAGGGGGGGGGGGGGTTTGGGGAGTGGAGTAAAAAGGCAATCATTTCATCTCTAATTACAAACGTAATAAATTAAAGTGCATGACACACATCACCATATATCCAAAGGTAATTGCTTAATCATCATTCTTAAAGATGATTGATCAGAATTCTCTAGTAGTAGACTAGTTGTTGAAACTTGAAGCACAATCTTTAATTAAATGTGTTTGGTTAATCACACAAGATACGATTAAACTTTTGGTCCTTAAACATAGACATATCATTTTGTAAAAATAAATAAACATAGTATAATCTTAACACGATAATACAAAATTGACAAATAAAAATTTTAAAAATCTCTAGCTAAGAGGAAGTTGTGTGACGTGAAAGTTGGTTCATTTAATCCTCTCATCTGCCCCTCCATTCATTTAATTTTTTTGCCCCTCATTTTACTCTTTAAATTCCCACCAATTTTTCCCTTCTATTGTCTTAGCTACAATCAAACAATATTCCTCCTTTCTTCTTTTTTCATCTCCCTAAGAAAATTTCTCTTCATTTTTTTGTTGTTGTCAAAATGCCAGAGCCAGTCCCAAATTTCTCGAACTCAGTTAAGCTGAAATATGTGAAGCTTGGGTACCAATACCTTGTGAATAATTTCCTGACATTCTTGCTAGTCCCTATAATGGCTGGGCTCTCCATGGAGGTAATTAAAGTAGGCCCTGAAGAAATACTAAGTATTTGGAATTCACTCAACTTTGATCTAGTCCAAATCTTATGTTCTTCTTTCCTCATCATTTTCGTAGCCACAGTTTATTTCATGTCAAAACCAAGATCCATTTACTTAGTAGATTACTCATGTTACAAGGCTCCCGTTACCTGTAGAGTACCATTTTCAACTTTCATGGAACACTCACGTTTAATCTTGAAAGACAATCCCAAAAGTGTCGAATTCCAAATGCGAATTCTTGAAAGGTCAGGCCTTGGTGAAGAAACATGTTTGCCACCTTCAACTCATTACATCCCTCCACAACCAACAATGGAATCTGCTAGGCAAGAAGCTGAGGTTGTCATATTCACTGTTATTGATGACTTGATGAAGAAAACAGGACTTAAGCCTAAAGATATCGATATTCTTATCGTTAACTGCAGCTTGTTTTCTCCAACTCCATCTTTATCTGCCATGGTGGTGAACAAGTACAAGTTGAGAAGTAACATAAAAAGTTACAATCTTTCTGGTATGGGATGTAGTGCTGGTTTAATTTCAATTGATTTGGCTAGGGACCTTCTTCAAGTGGTTCCAAATTCATGTGCTTTAGTTGTAAGTACTGAAATTATTACTCCTAATTATTACCAAGGCGCAGAGAGAGCAATGTTACTTCCAAATTGTTTGTTCAGAATGGGAGGTGCTGCTATACTTTTGTCCAATAAAAGAAAAGATAGTTACAGAGCAAAGTACAGATTAATGCATGTGGTGAGAACACATAAAGGTGCTGATGATAAGGCATTTAGATGTGTGTTTCAACAAGAAGATCCACAAGGGAAAGTTGGTATTAATCTTTCAAAAGACCTTATGGTTATAGCAGGGGAAGCTTTGAAGTCCAATATTACTACTATTGGTCCTTTGGTTCTTCCAGCCTCGGAGCAGCTTCTTTTCTTATTCACTCTCATTGGAAGGAAAATTTTCAACCCCAAATGGAAAGCTTATATTCCAGATTTCAAGCAAGCATTTGAACACTTTTGTATCCATGCTGGTGGAAGAGCTGTTATTGATGAGCTTCAGAAGAACCTCCAGTTATCTGCTGAGCATGTTGAGGCTTCAAGAATGACTCTCCACAAATTTGGTAAGCATACTTTTAAGTGCACTTAATCATTAGCGGAACCAACATTTCTACGAAGCAATTCAAAATATAAAGAAGTAAATAAAAAAGTCTAGGGGACATCTGTTATATATACATAAAAAAATAACTCTAACCTAGTATATACAGTTTAATTTGAGAGAAGGGAGTTCAGATGGAATTCTATTATGTTTCAATACGTCCCCTCGCAAGTGTGTTTGATTCTTTTTCACAAGCCTATGAACACATGAAAAAAAAAAAAAGTGTGGCAGTGAGACAATAACTGTGTGACTCAAGGGCGGATCGAGAAGAAAACTTACGGGTTCATAGGAACCCAATACTTTTACCCATATTCTGTAATATATCTTAAGTAATTCAGTAAATATCTACAAATATTTGATTGTACACCCATGTTTTTTTTTTAGTTTTTTTTTTTTTTATATAACTTGATGTTTTTGTAGTAACCCATAAATTTTAAATTCTAGATCCACCTCTGGTGTGACTACCTTATCTAAAAATTTAAACATCTACATTTTGAGCATTCTTCTGATTATTTAATTATATTATGTCTCAACAGGTAACACTTCGTCTTCTTCACTATGGTATGAGATGAATTACATTGAGGCAAAAGGAAGGATGAAAAAAGGTGACAGAGTTTGGCAAATTGCATTTGGAAGTGGATTCAAGTGTAACAGTGCTGTTTGGAAGTGTAATCGCACAATCAAGAAACCAACGGATGGACCATGGGCAGATTGCATTGATAGGTACCCAGTGTTCATCCCAGAGATTGTCAAGCTGTAACAATTTAAGTACACACACCCTTTAATTCCAAAGCTATATATTAAAAAAAAATAAAAAAGAATATTAGGGTGTTATTCAGCAAGTTTTCTTTGTTAAAAATTTCTAAGTGTGATTGAGTTTTCTTCCTTAACAGCTGGAGTAGATTTTTTCTTGGCTACATGTAAAATGGTAGTTGGTCAAATGTCCGCAACATACACACCATTTGCATTTAGTTTTAGGGTATTTATTACTGTGTCCGAAAAAGCTGTATAATTATTTATTTTTCTCAGCTACTACGAATTTATATCATGTACCCCTCCTTTCAGAACAGTTATAAATGAATCGCATACACTAAAACAGAAAGAAAACTGTTTCTTGATAGTCGTGCCGTTCTTCATTCCGAAGTCCTTTTATCAGTAATAAAATTGTTCGTGCGAGCACTAAAATTAAGGATTTAAGTTATATACAGATATGTAAAGAAATTTTATACCATCAGGTCAATTAAAATTTTGTTGCAGTTATTCTAGTTTTCATATTACCATATCAGATTTGCTATTTAGATTTACTTACAGTGAACTTAACTTGATAGTTAAATAATCTATACATGAATAATGCAAAAACTTAAAAACTCCTAAAATTAATTACTGCTGGGAAAAACATGTGCTTGCAAATGAGCATGTCCGAAAACCACAAAGCAGGAAGACAGGTGCAACAAACAAGAGTGGTGCTGAGTATTGAATGTGAAGGAAAGTAGCGTAGTGCCAGCAACACAAGTTAATTTACCAAACACTTGGCAAATATAATTGAAAGTAGTGAGATACATATATATGAGAGCAAAGACGAATTTAGAATCCTGATTCAGTAAATTCAGAATTTTAGAATTAGTGTGGTATTTTGTTTTTATTTTTAAATATATACATACAGGGCGGAGCTACGGCGCATGTTATGGGTTCGGAATTATGAGCCAGTTACTTGTTGAAAAATTCATATGATACCTCAAAAAAAAAAAAAAAAAAATTGTCTAAATTCATTCCTCTTAATACGATTCAAATGAGTCTTATTATTCAAGTTGACTAACTCTTAAATTAGCCATTAATCCTTCTAATTACTACGGAACAACAAACTTCTAGAGCTTTGATATTCCATTCTAGTCACTTGAATTGTCTTTTAATAGCATTCAATATAATTGAATGGTCAAATATATCCTTGTACTATCAGAAAAGAGTTAAATATCTTTTTCATTTATCTTTTTTAGATCCAGAATATCTTTGCATGCAGTATATTTTGGGTTCAAGTATATCCTCTCCTTATCTTTGGGTTTGAATATCTTATCTTCAGTTAAAAATGTTAATGGGCCTTGAAATGACGTGAAGCTTGGCTCGGTGAGATGGACACCACATGGTATGCCACCTCACCACACCCACCCATTTACCTCTCTCTTCCCCTTCTTCTTCCACCACTATCATCTCCTCCCCTCCACAACCTTTTTCTTCATTGGTGGTACCATAGTTCTCTCTTTTTAATTTGGTTTCTTACTTATGGCTTTATGATTTTGATTTCCATAGAGGGCGGGAGTTTGGATGATATATATGTGTACAGAAACCAGTTATTTTCTATCTTTCCACATATGAGAGCAGGATGTTCTATGTGTTAATTAATTTAGTTGCATATAGTAGAAGTTATTCAAGGAGAAGCTGCCTCTTCAAATCATTTGCTTTGGAAAAACCAATTTTCTGAATAATCTCATCATTTGTGAGTTTATAAATTTTCGAGTTTGATATCCTCAATTCTGCGGAAAAAGTGAGAGAGAGGTACCTATTAAGTGTTTCGGAAAATTGAATAAACGGGTCAGGTCAACCGATTTAGATTTAAAAGTGAATAAGTTTATTTTTAAAATTAAATAATATATGTGGTCAATCATAATAAGTCATGTGGCTGTTTAAAATTGAAAAAAGTCTTTCAAGTTAATGGTAGTGTGGTGGTGCTAATGGTGGCAAAGGTTATGGAGGGGAGGAGATGGTAGTGGTGGAAGAAGAAGGGGAAGAGAGGGGTAAATGGGTTGGTGTGGTGAGGGGCGGCGTCGCGTATGGTGTCACGCTTCTGCAAGTTGTCGATCTTGCGTCATATCTCATGTTAGTCATGAACAATTTTAACGGAGAAGGGGTATATATGAACCTAAAGTATAACGGAGGGGTATATTTAAACCCAAAGTATAACGGAAGGGTATATTTGGACCCAAAATATAACAAGGGTATATTTAATCCTTTTCTAATAATACAGGGGTATATTTGACCCTTTTCCGTTTATATTAATTATCACATCTAAACGTTTGGTAACAACAATAAGAGGTTATCTGTTCACTTATAAATTCTGATTTGTTTTGACTTTGAGGTGGTGACAAATGATACATTTTCTTCTTCTCGTTTTCTATTTTGCTGGGTTACTTTTTTTAATCTTTTTGTCGATTACGGTTTAATTTTATCTTAGAAGAGAACTTTAATCACGGGGATCTGTTCATGTGGTAAAATATCCTTAAGGACAATATCTTCGGACACACCTCAAGCTCCCAAGAATCCCGTATAGTGTTCGTAATCAGGTATTTTCCGTAAGATTTTCAACATAACTTTTGTCCAATTCCTGTAGAATCTCGCACATAAGCTTCAAATTCCGGCTCCGGCTATATATATATATATATATATATGAACCGAAAGCAATGATTTCAGTTATGATGATCCCACAGAATTAAGCCGCTTTAAAATCCGCCTCAATTCTAGCTAGGGGAGATTAATGGGTTAGCTGGCTAGTTGACCACTCTTTCCTACTTGCGCTGTAGCACAATATAATAAATAGGACGAGCTGGAATGGGTAGGTTATACTCCTCCGTTAATTTTACTCGTCTACTTTTGACTATACACACCCCTTAAGAAATAAGTAATAAATAAAATGCACAATTTACCAATGTAGCCATATTAATTGATGCATATTTTTATTAGATTTGAAAAATATGAAGTGAGCAAATACTAAGGGTAAAACAGGAAAAAAGAAATTATCTTGTCTTAATAGGCTAAAAATGACAAGTAAAAATAAAAATTTATATTTGAAATATTGGACAAGTAAAAGTGAACAGAGGAAATATACAGGATAACATAATCGAATACTGCACGTTGAAAAGGTGGTGGGCAGGGACCACGTAGTTCTACTTCATTAATATTGCCGTTAATTAACCAACTAGTATCGCTGCCAATTAGCCAAACGCCATAAATGGCCAGTAACAGTAATATTGGGCCGGTGGAAATGTGCAATGTTTTAACCCAGAAAAAAGGATCATAGACGTGGAGAACACGAGAATCCTAATAGCTCAGTTGGTTGACTATCAGAACTTTCACCTTATTGGTGAGGGCTCGATTCCCACCTTGTAATCCCCTTTCCCATTTACCTTTTCTCTACCCCCATTTAAAAAAAAAAAAAGATTGACGTGTAAAAAGCAGTGACGATATTCAGAAAAAAAGATCATAGACATGGAGCAAAGCAATATATAGCAAATTTAGATTTATAGAGTTAATTAGAAATCGGAATTGGTTATGGAGCAACTGATTTGTTCACATGAATCTAGTTATGAAAAAACAACTAAATGCATGCTGCTGAGTTGCTAAATTAAGTTTCCACGGACCACGATATGGTGTATTCCTAGAATACTACTATTATGGAGCAAGATGGGTAGGTCGCCAATTCCAGGACTATGTAATGTACTTTAACTGTTGGGTTACGGGCATATATTTTGTTAGAGGTTTCTAATCTACCTTGTGTGATTCCTGTTGAAGCATATGCTCGGGGGTGGGCCCTTTCCAAGTGTGATTTCAATGTATGACCGTGTCTAAGGAAATATCGGTTGAAGTAGTTTTTTTTTTTAATCAATCAAAACCCCCTCCGTAACTGTACAAGCTTCTTCTAAAGCATTCGACTTTCTAAAAACCACTTAAAGATACCGTAATAATAATCGTCTTAACAAAGCAGTTTGGCAGATAGTAGGGCAAGATGTTATAGATGCAGTGCTTGAGTTCTTTTAGAATGGTAAATTACTAAAGCAAATCAACTCAACAAATATAGCCCTCGTTCCTAAGGTAGAGGTACCAGAATTTGCAAGTCAATTTAGACCTATTTCCTATTGCAATGTCATTTATAAGTGCATATCCAAGCTGATCTGTAGTAGACTAAAGGCAACAGTTAATCATATCGTAGCAGACAATCAATCTGCATTTGTGCAAGGCAAGTCGATGTTGCATAATGTATTGATCTGGCTTGATCTTCTAAGGCATTACAATAGGAAGAATGCATCTTCTAGATGCCTCATGAAAATTGACCTTAGAAAGGCATATGACATGGTGAGTTGGGAATTTCTAGAAGAGGCATTAACTGGGTTTGGTTTCCCTGATAAGTTCATACAGTGGATCATGATATGTGTATCAACTACCAAATTTTCAGTTAAGATTAGTGGTGAAAGACATGGTTATTTTGCTGGTAAGAGAGGACTTAGGTAGGGAGACCTTATCTCTCCTTTGTTATTTGTTCTGGTGATGGAATATTTGTCAAGGTGTTTGAAGACAATGAGTAATTTGCCTGATTTTAGATTTCATCCAATGTGTAAATCCTTGCAGCTAACTCATCTCATATTTGCTGACGACTTGATGATATTCTGTAAAGGAAATGTGAGCTCAGTAAGTAGAGCCATGGAGGCTTTGGCTCATTTTAGTGCAGCTACTGGTTTGGTAGCTAATATGGATAAATCTAGCATTTTCTTGGCTGGAGTAGATGATAGCACCAGAGATCAACTATTGGCAAGAACTGGGTTTACAGTAGGTACATTTCCTATGAGATATCTAGGGTTGCCATTATCACCTAAGAAATGGACTAAGCTTGATTGTCACTTACTGGAGGAGAAGATGACATAAAGGATTAATGTTACTTACTCCAAGCATCTGTCTTACGCTGGTCGACTACAAGTGATAACTGCAGTCTTGTTTTCTATTCATAGTTTCTGGGGAACTGTTTTCATACTTCCCCAGAGCATTCTCAAAGAGGTAGACAAGATATGCAGAGTTTATATGTGGGGCAGAACAGAGGAGAAGCAGAAAGTTGCGCTAGTTTCATGGGAAAGAATCTGTTATCCTAAGAAACAAGGTGGACTAAATATTAAAAGTAGTAGAGACTGGAACATCGCTTCTGTGGGTAAGTTGTTATGGCAACTGATCATGTGTAAAGAATCACTATGGGTCAAATGGGTTTACGGTATCTATATGAAGGACAACATTAATATTTGGGAACACAAACCACCCATAGATTGTAGTTGGTATTGGAAGAAACTTAATTCACTTAAGGCCAGAATGCAAGGATGGTATGTTCAAGGCAGGTACCACCTTACAGAAAGGGGTGAATACACCATTACTAGAAGTTATTTGGCAATTGTGGGACAAGAAGTCAGGCTAAGGACAACTGATTTAATTTGGACATCTATGGCTCAACCTAAGCACAGATTTCTAGCATGGTTGGCAGTCCAAGGAAGACTACTTACAAAGGAAAGAATGCTTAAGCTTCATATCCAGGTGGATGAAGTAAACTGCTGCTTATCTGCAGCTCAAGTTATGGAGACAACTGCTCACTTGTTTGTTGAGTGAGAATGGACTAAAGCTATATTGCATGAAGTGAACCAG
Source organism: Lycium ferocissimum (assembly GCF_029784015.1). Classification (NCBI taxonomy): domain Eukaryota; kingdom Viridiplantae; phylum Streptophyta; class Magnoliopsida; order Solanales; family Solanaceae; genus Lycium; species Lycium ferocissimum. The sequence continues at coordinate 62,067,125 of NC_081343.1, forward strand.
TGGAGAGGTGTAACAGTGCAGGCTGGAGGCATCAAACAAGTCTTGGAGGGCATTAGAAGGAAGCATGGGAAACAATTTAAAAAGGAGATAATAGCTGCACTGTGTGGAGCAGTGTTATACCACATCTGGCGAGCAAGGAATTGGAAGTTACACAAAGGTATAAATGTACATAGAGAAGAGGTAGTCTTACAGGTGAAAAAAGAAATTGTAGGAAGATTAGACTTACTTAGAAATTCCAAGAAGGCACAAAGATGTAGGAGTTTAGTTCAACACTTACTTTGTAACTAGTTTTCTGGTTTTGTTGGAGGCCTAACTTCTGTTTCCGGAAGTAGGTGCTCTTCATTTGTACTGGTTGTTGGGTGTTCTAGTAATATATTGACAGTTGTTACCAAAAAAAAAAATCGTCTTAACATATTATTCCACCTTTGTTCCAATTTTATGTGACACATTTACATTTTTTAGTTTTCCCTTCCCCTTTATCTGTAATTAAATAAATTGGTAACTGCATATTGTAACACATGCGACCAAGGAATACCTGGTAAATAGACTTAAAAACTGTAAATTGAATGTATTAGACTTGAATTGAATTGATAATAATGATTGGAATGTGATGACACATATATGTGGTTATTTTATCACTACTCAGTACAATCTAACCTATTTTTAAACATTAAACCAGTTGTTAGGCTAAGTGGCTAACCTAACCAATTAGCCAGATTTTCAAAACTGTTGTCTAACATTCTTGAATGTTTTGGATCACGACATTTATCATGAGATAGCTGACAGCAAACATAGACGATTGATTGGCCTCTATTGTAGGGATTATACATAGAATTTAAGTTATCTACATTGACAATGTAAAAGGAAAAAATTACAGTTGTCATTCATCGATTTGAGGAAGATTGGTGATTCGTTTTTCTGGTGTCAACACCTCTTTAAACTCAGTCAAATTGGATACCTGAACTTTCACCTTGTTGGTGAGGGGTCGAATTCCCACGTTGTAATCCCCTTCCCCATTTTCTCTTCCCCTACTCCTATGAAATTAAAAAAAAAAAAAAAAAAAAAAAGTTAAAAAAAAAATGTTTAATTGAAGCTGAGCATTCTTCGGTTGAATTTTGCCAACTCTTGATGGACTGACCCAAGCCTATTATAGGCCAAGCCCATTTGCTATGAAAATCCATTATTCTCACCCCTGCTAAGTCATTTTTTCGCGCGGATTGTCCTTCAAAGGCACTGGTCTTTAATTTTTGTCCTTCCCCTAATACTCTGAGGTTTGGGATTCAAATCCCGGCTCAGTAAGAAAAAAAACCGGAAGGCAGAGTTTCATAGCAAAGTTAGGCCTATTCGGGCAAAAGTTAGGCCTTAAGGCAGAGTTTTGCAAAATTCCAGCTGAGTAAACAAAAAAAATTACCTTAATGTAAACCTTTACAAAACTCTGCATTAAGTAGAGTTTGCAGTCAAACTTTGCCTGATAAGGTAGAGATTGAGGCAAACTCCCCCTTAAGGTAAAGTTTGAAGTCAAACTCTGCCTTGCGATTTTTTTTTTTTATTCAAAATGTTTGATTGAGCAAGGGTTCGAACCCGGAACCTAGAAATTTTATGCGAAGGGCAAAAATTAAAGATCAAAAATTTGACGGAAAGAAATTAAAGACTACCCCCGAATAAGGGCAATCGTGCAAATTGTCCCCGCTAAGTAGCTTAGACGAAGAAATTGCACGGTTTGCCTTTCAAATGGGCCGGTCTTTAGTTTTCCCTTCAAATGGGCTTGTCTTTATTTTTGTCCTTCAAAATCAAACTTATGCTAGTGGAGCATAAGTTTTTCAAGGGAATTGGGCATAACTTGTGAATTTTATAATGCTAAAATATAAATTTATGCGCCGCGAAAAAAGTTATTTGCATTGAGAGATAAAAATTAAAGACTAGCACAAAATACGGAAAAAGTGCAAATGACCCAGCTTAGACACCCGCTGGATAGCCCATTTTCCAAACACTTGACGGACTGACCCAAGCTTATTATAGGCCTAGCCCATCTTCTACGAAAATCCAATAACATTCTTCTCATTCTCGCCGAATTAACCCTTCGACAGATTTGGCTCAACATTTTATTATTAAACAATAAAACCTGCATCTTACGGTAGGCACTAGGCAGTTTATTAAGATACAATAAAATTTCTAATTCATCTCTTAAGCATATATAATTAACAATTTGTTATATTACCGGTGAGAGAACAACTAATTCATGTTCTACGGGTCAAGAAAGTAATGAATTTTAATCTTATTATGACTTGATCGATTGAGAGAGCAATTGATTCGACAGGAATAGTGGAAAGTGAGATTCACAAACTTTTTACGTTTATTTTCTAACAAACTTTGAATGAGAACAAAATATCTTAATTCCCTCCCAACCGAATGCAAATCCTTCAAACATTAGATTGAAGAATAAACGGAATTAAAATATTATGCAAGGATAACTGAAAGCCGAAAGGTTCAAGGAAAATTCAGACCATCTCCTTTAGACTTAGTTCTTTTAAACCATGCAAAACACATTAGAAACTCATCAGAATCCAGTTACAAAGAAAAGGGTCAAAATTCTATAGATATGTTCACACTCTAGCTAGCTCATGCAATTTTGAATATGTTACATATATGCACATATGAATCACGAATATAGGTCGGTGTCCAAAGGAAAAAAGAAGAGAGAGAATGGATGTTTTTTACTTTATAGTAAAAGTACAAAGAAGAATTGAGTAAACTTTAGTGATAAAAAGAACACAGATACGATATTCAAGATTTGGGGTAAGAAAGTTAAGGTGGTGAAAAAAATGTCATCAAAGGCGGAAAGGGCTTGAAAACGAGAAATTAAAGAATAATTAACATTGCCATGTTTGTATGTGTTTTTTCATTGTCCTGATACTTACATTTTCATGTATAGAAGGAATAGTTGATCTTATGTAAGTGATCTGTCTAGTAGTCAAAGAAAATGGAAGTTAATATTAATGGTAATTTTATCGAGAGGACGGATGGACTATCGATTGTAACAAAAAAATAAAGAAGCTTAGAGTTATATGCGTAATAAAATTTTCATAATGTCGCTGCAATTTAGCCAACTATAAAAAATTTGATTGGGCTATTTTTCTAATCATTAATTTCCTATTAACCATGACAAGTCAAGCGATCCAGAATGAAATAGCTATTCGAGTTATGCTCATTTAGGTTGACGAAATTGATAGAATCGTCTCGTTCATAATAGAAGGGGAGTCTTGTAGCAACGGTAAAGTTGTCTCCGTAAGACCTATAGATCCCGTGTTCGAGCCGTGAAAGCAGCCAATGCTTGCATTAGGGTATACTGTTTACATCACACTCCTGGTGTGGCCTTTCCCCGAACCCCATTAATGCGGGATGCTTTGTGCACTGACTGCCTTGCCCGTCTAGTTCATAATAATTAATTAGTACTCCTAATAGAATTGGTGTCACGTCTGCTCATATCTCAGAGGTCAAAAGACATTATATTTCAACAATCTAAAGAAGTTACAGAGTAATATCCATCCTTCTTGGGGGATCGAAGCAGATGAGCATCTTTGTTATTATTCAGTGCTAATGTACCATTTTATAAAACGGAATAAAATTTAGTTCACTGCATGCGTAGTTCTAAATGTCAATATATGATACCAAAGAGATCCTATTCTTGAAATACGAAATGGAATATTGAAATATATAAAGACGAAAAGAAACAGTAGAAATTTACAGCCCTTAATGCTTTCTCTTCTTTTTCCTAATTAACCTTTTTGTTCAAATTCAACTTAACGAATAACATTAGGAAAACAATGGTTATTTTTCTTCTGGGTATCAAAATGAATAATCGAAGGGGTTATGATGACGAATATGTCATAATAGACACTGCATGCGATCTGATTCGATCTGAATCTCTGTTCCAATTATTTTATTTCGAAGTTTTAAAATACTACACTGGTGGCGATAATTAAATTATATTGAGGGCTAGTTGCAAAATGGTGATCAGAAAGAATGCGCCTCAAGCCCAAAAGTAAGATGAACGACGAGCAAGAAGATATGTTTAATTAATAGCCTATCATATTAGGAGTCAAATCTTAGACGCCTAATAAAGTCAAAGGGCATCTCTCTTTCCACCAAAAGGTGGAAATAAAGTCATATTGATAATTAAAAAGAAAAATAAGCTATAAATAAAGTGAAGGGAAATATTCATGTGTGAGGTATATTTTGAGGAAAAGGTGTGAACTTATTTTAGAGGACATATTATATCACTATCATTTTAAGAGTATCATTAGGCTAGTTTAGGGCAATAACTGGCCTGATAAAGTTATGTAAAACTTGACTCTTGAGGGAGATTGTTAGGTGTGCGAATTGCTATAAAAATTTTAAAAAAGAAAAAAAAAAGTTACAGATTGAGCTTAGGATACTTTTAATAGTATAAGACTTATTACAGAAAATAATGTAGATTTGATCGAAAGCAAAGAATAACACGGCATGTTAATAATATATTTAGACTAGTTTAACCCAACAAGAGGTAAAACTTTAACATAGATTTTGGACTATCAGATATGGGGAGGTGCTAGAAACTGTAAATTCCTACTATTCCATCGATCATCAGAATTCAAAGTAGTGTGGTGGGGTGGGGGGGGGGGGGGAGGTGAGTTCTTATAAGACATATTCCACTTTCTTCAAAGATTCAAGGTGAGATTCTCACTAGATTTCTCTCTTTTATTTGCTTTATTATAATAACGATTTCTAAATACTTGTTTATCATGTATTTGCTTTCAGATCACACACGTCCTCATTGAACTACTCACTAGCGTAGACACAATTAAGAAGAAATTTGTACCTGCCTTATTAGATAGCTATTATCAAAGAAAGTAGGCATTACAGGTTTAATTTGGCTGGTAAAAAGATCTGCCAAATTCTTTCAAATTCAATGAGGCAGAAGAATTCCAGCCAAAATTATGGCATGGGTCAAATCTTCAGAGCATTTTAGCTTAAATAATGAATTTCTATTCAATCAACATAGCAATATAAAGAGAAAATAAATTAAATAAAAAGTTGAGAATGCACTAAAGGGCCAATGAGAGGGATATTGAGAACCTTCCAAAATTCACTTTAGAGGAGGACGAGGTATTATACAAAATCCTGGCCCACGAATTAAAATACATTTTTAAGCACTAAAATGAGAAAGAAACTAAGGACTCAAAGTAGGTTAGATATTTATTTTAGTGCTAAAAGAACACTTCAAAATTAAAATCTCCTTTTTTCTCTATCTTGATGTATAAAATATATATATTACGAGCATTCAACTTCTTCTCAATAAATTAATTAGAAAACAATTCAAAAGAGGTGTTTCCATCAAATGACACCATCATTCACTCACTTCACTTTTGAACCATTGTGTGCCCATGAAGCTTTTTAGGCCATATCTTCCCATATTTGTTCTTTTTTTAATTTTCTTTTATTAGCCAATATGTTAAATAACTCTTCATAAGTGTATTTTTAATTAATAGAAAATAGTTTTTTTTTCAAACTTAAAAATAAAAAAGGGGAGTGAATGGCCAGACAAAATGGTTCCAATGAAGAGATCAGGCCCCAACTATATTATAAATATACTATTCCCTAAAATTTTATACTTTTAATTATTACATGACATTCTGTTAAAGTTACTGTAAAATACATTCTGTAAAAGGGACTATAAAATAATGCTGTATAGAGGTTGAGCAATATTAAACTCCTCAATTTCTCCAATAAAATTAAAAACATACTAAAAATAAGACATAAAATCTCAGGCCATATTAGAGGCAGTGATGAAATTATGATAACATAGCGAAATGAAAATGTAGAAAGAAAATATTAACTACCAAGACAAAGCAATCCCCGTGATATTCTTGTATCAACCTCCCAGAATGAAATAATATGATGCATCACTTCTTTTTTTTTTTTTTTTTTTTTTGTATAAAAAGGATTTTAATAATTTTCTTTTTAGAAGGTGTCTTGAGCTTTTCAGTTGCTCCTATTACTCAAATCAAAAGCAAATACATCGAAAATAAAAGATGGTGAGACATACCCCCATTCCATCGAACCAGACATATAAACAACAACCCTAGCTAAAATGTGAATAGCTTGATTCGCTGATTTTCTAACTAGGGATTAGAGAAATATACACTAATTGAAAACCCTTCATTTAGTATCTTACATAATAATCTGTCTCAATTACCAAACGAGTATTAGCAAAGCCACTCATTAACCAATTGAGAGCTTCCTGTATGTCCATAATCTCTGCAAATAACATGCTAAGATTATGATATTCAACTAATTAGAGGAGACCACTATGAAATCTCCTCTAACACTGCGTATCAATATTCTCATTCCTGTAAGACCACTATGAATATCAAAACTAGCATATGTGTTACACTTAAAAGGGAAAAGGAAGTCTGCCAAACATTACGAAAAAGACGACACTTTCAACCTATAATGTTGATTTAAATTGAATTAATGAGTGTCCACTAATTCGGTTTGATAGAAAGAGTTATAAAGCCTAACACTTAAAACACTGAGAGGAAAAATGAAACTGAACAATTTAACAGACTAATAACTTGAACCCCTTCCCCACGCCCCAACCCCCGGGTCCCCGCATCCCCCGTGTTAAGAAATCGGAGAAACTAGAGAGAAAATTCAAAAAGAGATTGGGTGATAATTTATTGCATTGATTCATTGTATTGTTTGAAAATAGAAGAGTATATTGATATTTATAAATAATAAAAATAAATAAAATAAGGAGAATATGTTATTTTCCTTATAGATCCTAAATTTAATAAAAAAATAAATATTCTAAAATTAATGGAAACCCAAGCATATAGTCTGTTTGGCCAGCGTTATACGTTTCATCGCACTTAATTGTATTTATGATATTGATTCCAACGTTAAAAGTATGCTCATAATAGATTAGTTCAATATTAACTCGACTAATAACTTAGATCTGAATGTCTATCATGTCTCACCCTAATTTTGGGAGTAACACTAAGATTCTCTTTCTATGCCTAGACAAAGAAAAATCTTTTTTTTTTGGCTCTTTCTTTTTTCCTTTCCCTTTTCGGAAGGCTCGCATATACTGACAAAGGAGTTTCTTTTTTCTTTTAAGAGGATCTCTTTAATTAAATAATTTTAATTAATTAATTGTTAATTGAGGTGTCTTGCATGTTTACTGAAGTTTGTCTTCCCGAGTCAGAATGAGGTCTCCATTTGACCCTTCGTGAAACACAAGAGGCCACGTTCTACATTTGGAGCCGTCGCTCTTTTTATTTTTCAATTCCAACTACACAAAATACAGCACATTATACTTTTTAAAACATTTTCTTAGCAGTAAATAAATATTTCTTATCCTTAAGGTTAGTTACCCCGGCCACTAATGCATTTAGGCCTCATTTGTTTTCATTAAGATTAAGACATCTGAATCTGAATGCACATCTGAATGATTAAGATGTTGTCCCTCGATGCCGAACACCGAATGATTAAGGCTTGTTTTTTTTCAATACCGAATGTGCATAATGTATTTATTTAAATATAATAAATATACAATTCAAATTAAAAAGTAACTAAATAGTAGAAAATAAATACAAATTTAATAAAATAAAATATTATATGATTAAAAAAATGAAACATTTATGTTCACTAGTAATGGTGGAGATGTTTTGTAGTCGTGGTGGGTGGTGAGTGGGGGTGGAGGCGTGAGTGGGTGGTGGGTGGTTGGGGTGAGGGGTGGGAGGTAGTGGGGGTGGGGGTTGGGGGTGGGTGGTGTGGGATTGGTGGTGGGTGGGCGTGGTGGGGAGTGGGGGCTTGGAGTGGAAGGTGGGTGGGTGGTGGGGTCGGGTTGAGGTGGATGGGTGGAGTTGGAGTCGAGAGTGCGTGGGGGTAGGGTTGGGGTTGGAGCTGGTGATAAAAAAGTTCCATACAAAAATACTTCTTAATGATATTAAGACTTGGTTCAAGATCTTAATGATTAAGACCTATTCAGACCCAATAAGTGCTTAGATCTTAATGCAAACAAATGCACTTAATGGCTTAAGGTCTGAACCATTCAGATTCAGACCTCCAATAAGTGCAAACAAATGAGGCCTTAGTTTCTTCCATACTTATCTTTACTTCGGGCAAATGCAAACACTATTAATCAATTTATTAGAAATAACTAGTATTCGTACCCACGCGATGAATGGTCAATATTAAAAAATATTAATCATACCACATTATAATCATTTGTTAAATCATATTAGATTATGTTGCTCTAAGAAAATCGCAATTGTCATCTTGTTATTACGTTATTAAGCATTAATATCATCCGAAAATGTTAAACAACATTTTTTATTTATTTGTCATTTGATTTGGTGTCCTCGCTCAGCAGCCACGATAATCCACATACATATACCTTTAGAAATGTAATATAAATATCAAATGTAAATAATTTTCTCTCTGATTGTGTTATAGTTTTCTCCCTCCAAGCTTCCGCCATACCCAAGGCTGAAAAACTTACCATAGCTTTTCATTTGTCATGTTACTTTCTCCAAAGAGGCTCTCTGTATATATTTGGTATTTAAATTTGTTAGGCACTTCTCATTTTTCTCTTTTTTCTTTTTCATTTTAATTCTTAATTTGTTTTTTTAAAACAATAGTTTCGCATATGCATATAACAAAGGCATTAAATGGAATTACAACTAATTAAAGAATTACATATTTTATTGGAGAGCCAGAAAAGCAAAATGCATGACGAAAGCATATATAATTTTAGCTAGTAACAGTAATGATAAATTATTTTCTAATTCTATTATTTTGGTAATTCCATACAAACCTGATTTCTCACTTGCACTTATAAAGAAATTTAATAAACGTGAGAATATGGCAAACAAATTCAACGACAAAGAAAAATGCAAGTATATTTGATTCGATGAAAATTAATAAAAATAATTAAATAAGGTATATTTAACTGCATTAAATTGAATAAAAAACAACATACTTCAATCCCAATATATTTCAATCGAGAAGATTCGACCATTACACATGCATGAACTAAAACTTGTTGAAATTTTCTTCACTCAATGCTTCTTTTTCGTATTAAATCGAGTCTAACATTGGAGCTTCTAACTTCTTAAAATCTATCTATTACTATTTTAAGTGTCTTAACCGTAACATCCGTATAAAAACTGAAACCATGGAGAAAAAAATGAAAAAGATGTATGTATATGTTATCAGAATTATCAAAAGGTCTATAAAGTATAAGAATTTATGTTTAGTAATACACACACACAAAATTGAAAGCATAAAGAAAGCCAAAGAAATTTTCAAGATTACGCTAAATTTGCACGCCTTTTTATTTGAAAAGTCTCATAATTCGTTCTCTCTCTCACACACACATAAGAATCTATAACAGTCATCTACTCTGGAATTGAAGCATAACAATTTAACAAAAAATAATCTAATGTGAATACTTTTAAGGATCTCAAAAATCTGCATAACAATTTGACAAAGAATAGAAGATTTTAATCTGTATTGAAATAAAAAGCTATTACCAAAGTCTCTTTTTCTTTAATTCTGGAAGTACAATATAGGAAAAATAACGAAGCAATATGACATGCATTGAAATAACAGATTTACAAGAACAAACCTTACAATGTGATTTATCCGGAGATATCGACAAAAAGTTCAAGACGGGGAAGTAACCTATTTAACAAAATAGTGGAGAAAATTATTTGAAATTAGAGCATAAAATATTCATCACATGATATAGCCACATTTAACCATTTTTTCAAAATGGAGCTAAACAAAAATTCTCACTCAGCTCACACGGAAAGTCATGCCTTTATCCTTTGCCATGACATTCCACACAATGAAATACTACAAAAACCAATAAAATAATTTTAAACAAACGGTGATACCTTATTTTAACCAATGTACGAATACATTAACAGACCATCTATCGATAGAAAAGAAAAAAGGGAGAACAAATAACTATTGCAAAAGACAGTATGGCAAGGAGAGTAACTTCGAGGAGAAAACTTTATATTGATTTTTGTGTTACTGATGGGTATACATAAGAGGCTAATAAGTTGGAACTTCAATGAATATGATATCTTTTGGAGTTTAACATTATACACAGTACTAGTGAATATGTCCGCGCTTCGCGCGGTTATAAAAAGATATTAATGAATTGGAAAATTATCTTGTTGCTTATTATTATTATTATTATTTGTAATTTTGGAGATGAAGAGATAGATTTCATGTATATAATTAAAAAAAGAAGCTAATTATATATATAAATATCTTTATTAGAATTAAAGCTTAGATCAAGAACATTTTTCGTTATTAAATTTTCTTTCCAAAAGAATTCCTATGAAAAGATCTCTTTTTTATACTACTTAAGAACTTTTTTTTGCTCATATGTATGTGTCTGTGCCTCCGTGGCAATTGTTAATGCATGTGCTTTGCATTTCTCTCTTTTTATGTTTCTTAACTAACCTCCCTCTCTCTTCTTCTATTCCGTAAAACCATAAATTAAACTAAGTAGTGAAAATCAAACAAAGGGAAGTAGATGAAAAGACAGTAAATGGAGTAACACTAAAAGTAAAATATCATAACCAAATCATAAATACTTCTTAGAACACCAAAAAAATCACTTGATATGCTACTGAAACCTATGTTGCTCGGACTCTTCAAAAATGTCAACGGATGTGTGTAGGATTCTCTAAAAGTAGTGTATTTTTAGGCAATCCGACACAGATGCGGCATCGAAGTGAAGAGTCCGCACAACTTAGACCGAAACTCAATTGCCATTTCATTTTCTTCCCAAAATGCAAAGAGAATTGAAGAAGATTAAAAAATTAAACAAAATCCCGAAATAAATAGTTGAAACCTATTAAAACTAAGAGTACATTTCGATGTTCATTTTCTTCACAAATAATGAAGTCTAACAAATTAGTTTAAATCCAATAAATTTAAAACATTAAAGAAATTATTTTGAAAAAAATACATCAATTGTGTTGAAAATCAAATCAAATGGAGTCGAGATAAGTGAAACTTTATACTCAGAAACAAATGGATCAAAATAGGTATTAAAATGAAAAGAGAAACAATCGTAACTCCCGATCGATATAACAAGGTTACATACGAGTATTACAAATTAGCAGTTGTCTTCTATACATTGATTCTCCCGACTTTCGCTTCTACGATTTATTCTCCTCCTTGGAGCCAATGGAAGTGTATACTATTAAAGAATAAAGATGGAATTTAAAGCATTTACAACCTTCAGATTAACAAAGTAATTAACAAAAATCAAATAAAATTAGGAACAGGATAAAGTGAACAACTTGACGGAACAATAAAAGTAATAAGGAGATAAATAACAAAATGACATATGTGAAGATATTCTTTTTTCACTTTACCTGAAAATGTAATACTATAATGATAAGACTCAAAAGTTTGACCAAAAGGAGAAGAAAAATTCAAATTCTACTCACAGAAAAGATCAAAGCCAAGGTCTGCACACAATTGGCTAACTTCACCTTCACGTTATCCTCAATGGCAGGCAAAATTTCTACCATTTTGGATGGCAATTGAGAAAGCTAATAAATATTAATCCATTTTCCTCCTTTCCTTTTTGTCAATAATATTACAATAGTAGAGTAAGAAATTGTAAGAAAACAATCATAATACTGAAAAGAAAAAGCAACATATATTCAAATAGGAAAAGTTAATTTTTTCGTCCTTTTCTCCACAAGTTTTTTATTCTTCCTGTTCTTCATCTTCATTTGCTGATAAGACAAAGGTGTTTCTCTCTACCATTTTCCTCAGTCCTCACACAATCTCTTCCACTTTGCAGGATTACAACTGATGCAGCACCAGTACGTATTAGTAGTAATTGTTAATTGTAGGGAAGGGGAAGAGTTGAGATAATTGAGTAACGTATCAATTATCAAAGAAGTTTGAAACGGAATTTATTTTTCGATCATTAACCGATATAACCATTATAATTAGTCTGAATAGTCATAAACAATGACTAATGACTTTTGGACTTCTCAAAATAAAAAGAAAAATGTGTGGGAAAAAACAGAAACATGGTGAAAAAGCATAAATTTGGGAAGATGAAAATGGGAGGATAAGAAGGAAGTAAGAGGAATTCAGGAAAGTAAAAAATTATGGAAATATAGTAATAGTGAGGAGAGAGATAAATAAGAAATCTTTAATTTTTTGCAATTTGGAAGTAGAAAACGTTATAAGGAAGGAGGAATTGAGTTTAATTGAATTGAATGAGTAGAATGAGAGAAGGTTCATTGTTTTTACTTATAAATTTAATACAAATTAATCACAATAATTATAGTGGAAGTGATGGAAAATATAATGCTATTTAATGGTGAGTGAGTCTTTATTATGGGTGGAGGGATGAAATGTTTAATATTTTATTTTATTTAGTAAAATAGAGAAATGAAGGGGAAAAGGTCAAAAAAAGGAGAAAAAAGATAAATGCCAATAGAAGCCATAGAGAGGTGCCACATAGGATTGTCTATGCCTAGCTTTATAAGGTTCATTGTTTTTACTTATAAATTTAATACAAATTAATCACAATAATTATAGTGGAAGTGATGGAAAATATAATGCTATTTAATGGTGAGTGAGTCTTTATTATGGGTGGAGGGATGAAATGTTTAATATTTTATTTTATTTAGTAAAATAGAGAAATGAAGGGGAAAAGGTCAAAAAAAGGAGAAAAAAGATAAATGCCAATAGAAGTCATAGAGAGGTGCCACATAGGATTGTCTATGCCTAGCTTTATATTATATATAGATTTATTTGAAAAGATAGGACGGACTCCAAGATCCCAGGATCATTATCCTACATTAAATTTAATAGTTATAATATTTTCTCTACTGATAGAAGGAAATTTGTACCTTTTTCTACCTAATTAGTTTCAAAATTATATAGTAGATATGCTTTGGCTAACGGCCCTACATTGCAGAAAGGAAAAATGGCTTCTATATATGAAAAAATTATTTGGTGTAGCTTTTTTTAAAAGGTAATTATTAATAATAACTATCTTTTAATTTATTTATATTTAGTAACTAAATTAATTTTCTAAATTACCATTGGTAGCTGTACCAAAATACATATATTTCTCTCTATTCTCCCTCACTACACATCTCAGATTTTTCATCTTCTCCAAACTCTAAAAAACTTTCTCCCTCCTTCCTATTCACTAACACAACCGCCGCTGCCCCGCTGCAGGAACTCCGTCGCCGCCGGTCATCTTCATCGGTCACCATGTAAAGCACCACGGCGACACCGACAAATTCGAGACACCACCAGATCTGAGAAAACACAACACTGCCACACTGTTTTTCGGGGCACCGCCACACCTTTTTCCAGCCAGATATGCCTTTCACATCATCTATTCTCTCCGTTCCAAACTCTGACTAACGTTCCATTGTTGAAGTTCCATGGCTTTTGGTGTTTAAAAAATGAAGCAGAAGTTGTTCCATGGCTTCCATTGTTGAAGTTCTGTTGAAGTTGTTCTTCTTTTGCTAATGCTTATGATTATTTGTTGATGTTTTTTGGATCCAGTGGTGCTTGTATACACGGTGGAATTTTGTATATATCTTCAATTCTTTGAGTGTAAATACAGTGATATTTTATATTTCGCCGGAAATTCGACCGTTTTGATTGTTTTCTTCCTTTTTAAATATAGTGCATTTTGTATTTTCGCCGGAGATTTGATTGTATTTTTAATTTCGTCATTTTTTTTAGTGTAAATACATTCACAGTCGAATACATTTAACCTTGCGACGTCCGGCGGCGACCTTGCTGATCGAAGCTTAAATACATTCAAATACAGCCAAAACAAAAGGATAGATCAATATATATATATATATATATATATATATATACACACACACTCTAAAATACACAGCTCCATCGTGTATTTAAATGCACTGGAATATAATCAATTTGAATACACATGTATTCAAAAAAATTAAGGTTACATGTATTCAAATACACACAAATACATGTGACATCTGAAATACAATTAAATACGGCGAAATTGCCTAAATGTAGCTACTAATTGTAAATAGCAAAAAGGTAGCTACGGATTGAAAGCAAGCACTAAAAAATAGTTATTTATGTAAGTCTCCCTTTATATATTTCACTAGTGTCATTCGGCCCAGGCTTAATACTAACATTAAACATTAAATGCGTAATTAGTTTTTATTTTTTTCCCGCTCTTTACGATATTAAGTCATTGAAAGAGTAGTTCGACATTTTCTGCACACTCCTAAAAAATAAATTATAGTATAAAAGTATTTGAAAATTAGGGAAGAATATCTTTTTATTTTCAAACAAATGCATGATTTAAAATATATTCTCTTTTTTATTTCATTTAATGTTTTTGAGAATATAACATCTAAAAGTTGAAATTAAACTTTATCATATGTTGGATTAATACAACAACTTACCGGTGAAATTTCACAAAGTGGGATCTGGAGAAGGTAGAGTGTACGCAGACCTTACCCCTATCTTTAGAGGTAGAGATCTTACCCCTATCTTTGGAGGTAGAGAGGTTGTTTCCGATAGACCATCGACATATATGTTGGATTAATCTCACTCATTTTTTTTCTGAATTTAAATCAATGTTGACTGCCCAACTATTACAAAAAGATATCTGGGGCTCCATAAAATGCTAACATAATTTTCAACTTCAAGTGGAAAAAGAAATAATGATTTATTAATAGTGACTAGTGGCATTATAATGTGCAAGGAGACTATGCATTACAAAGCAATAATTTGTCGACGAAGCTAATCATTTATATACAAGTTATTTTCTTTACTATGCTTTATCACATTGAGAATTTTAATATTTATTGTTGAAATTCAAAATTAGAGGTTAGTTTATTATCTTTGCTAAACATTCAGAGAACAAAGAACAATTATATTCACTGATTTTGTTAGTTATCCTAAAGTCATTACTTTCAATAGCAAGCTCATCATATTAAAACTCCACAAATTATTCTTGGTAATGTTAAACTCTAAAATCTCTGGAGGAGTGTCACAAATAATGACAGTGGAATCTATATTTTTAGCTCAAGACAGACGAATAATATCTATAAATAGACTTATAACTATCTGTGTTAGTGATATCCATCTCAGAAGATAGAATCATACAATGTCTAATGTGCCTTCGTAGATTTATTGTGGCATAGTGCAATATGTCGCTTGAAAGTATTCGTTTGTTAAGGATAAAAAGTATTCCTTCCACCTCATTTTATGTGATGTATTATTATTTGGGTAATCATATCGTTTTTTCATTTACTATAATTTTTTAATTTATTTTAAGTATTTTGAATTATTAACTATGTCGACTTATAGTACGTTTGAATCATTAAAATAAAATTTACGTATTTAAAAATTAAAAAAAATTAAAAAAAATACATGAATTATTAGCTATTTTAGGTTGTGAATAGTTGCACTCCTGCGTGAATCATCATACGTCCTAAGATTACTTTTTTGAGGCCAACATCTTATAAGTAAAATAAATACAAGCGGCACATATTTGTTTACCACGTGAAAAATTAGTGACAAAACATCATGTAAAGGAGGTGTGGTAGGGGTTGGAGACTCTTTTAAAATAAGCGCTTTTTGGGGGGGAAATTCAGCAATTTTGACCTAATTAGGGTCATGCAAAACATCTCAAAGTGCTTTTCCTTAATTTACAAATTATATGATGGCAACTCACAAGTATTACTTTCAATTAATTACCCGTTCCAATCCATGTTACTATTGTTTGAAAAAAAAAAATCTATATTAATGTTTTTGTCTTTCAAATTGTTACTCCTATAATTATTTTTTCTTTATACAAACGTAAATGTTTTATATATTCAATTAAATGAGAAACTAACTATATTCAATTTTAAAAAATTGTATTCCAGATCAAATTCAAATCATAAACATACTTAATTCAAAAAGTATTTGTCTCATGGTATCCTGCTCCAGTCCCCTTACGAAACTTTCGGTATTGAGTCAGCCAATTAATTCACATGTTTCTGGCGATTCACATGACATCATCAAATGAGACACACTTCATGTTATTCAATTGCCCGTTAATATTTTCCATAAATTACCATGTGATTTTATAATAAGTAATTTGGCTAAATCTTATTTGCCTACTACGCACACCCGCGCGCGCACATGTATGATTGAAATTTATTAGATCTCCTTATAATTAACCAATGTGATTGTCACATATTGCTTGACATAGCAAATAAACCTATCTTTTGTAGCAACTTTTTCCATAATGTATGATCTAGTGATTGTATCAACCTTTACAGAATCATAAGCTCTTCTTCTTCTTCTTCTTCATTATTATTATTATTATTATTATTATTATTAGCCAAAACGTATGTTTATCACTAATAATAAAACACTATGATTAGAATTCAAATTTAAAAATTAAATCTGATTTGTTTTAAAAAAAAAAAAACTTTCATCTGTATTAATTAGGAGAAAGTCATACCCGTTTGGCCATTAAAATTGTTTACTTTTTTTGGAATAATTTTTCACTTTATTTGAAAATTAGTGTTTGGCCGCGAAGATTTCAAATTCAACTTGAAGTTGTATTTCAAATTTGGAAAACAGCTCATAACCTATTTTTCAACTCATTTTTCACTTTTGAAGTTGTATTTAAGTACATTTAAACATGAATAATAATAATAATAATAATAATAATAATAATAATTATTATTATTATTATTATTATTATTATTATTATGTTTGTCACTAATAATAAAACACTATGATTAGAATTCAAATTTAAAAATTAAATCTGATTTGTTTTTTAAAAAAAAAACTTTCATCTGTATTAATTAGGAGAAAGTCATACCCGTTTGGCCATTAAAATTGTTTACTTTTTTTGGAATAATTTTTCACTTTATTTGAAAATGAGTTTTTGGCCGTGAAGATTTCAAATTCAACTTGAAGTTGTATTTCAAATTTGGAAAACTTGACTCATAACCTATTTTTCAACTCATTTTTCACTTTTGAAGTTGTATTTAAGTACATTTAAACATGAACACAATTCCAAATATTCTTTTCATAAAATATAATCATTCGTAACTCATTCCATAAATTCCAAATAAAGTGAAAATTTTGGAATCTATGGCCAACGCCAACTCAATACTTTAAATAGATTATAATATAAGTTTCAATGGTAAACAAACTCTCAAGAGGATAGACCAATAGAGTTGTATCTTATTCAACTAGTATGAACTATATTACCAAACTAATTTTAAATTCTAACTCCTAAAATTAATAAAATATTTGATTTATACTAGAAAAATCTAATAAAATAATAAATAAAGTAGAACAAATATCTTAACGTATATGTAGGTATTTCAAACTCAAATGCTCTCTTTTATTTTTGATATAAAATTTGAGTTTTGATTTTAATTATTTAATTTCTATGTGAGAAGTTTAATCTTTATTTCTTAGTTTAAATTTTATGTTACTAATACCCACAGTAAATACTGCCCTAAAATTGTGGAGTTGCTTAAACTTAAGGCCGCCTACGTATTATATTTATAGGTTTCAAGATAATGCCATCTTTTAATTTCTTCGGTATTGATGATTGTAAAACATTTAGCATCTAACAACAACAACAACAAAACCCCAAAGATAATCCACCAACTGGGATCTGGAGAGGGTAGAGTATATGTAGACCTTTTCGATAAACTCTCGATTCAAGGAAAAACATTTTAGAAAAGTAGCTTTCATTTTAAATTTTAAGACTTTATTTTATCAATTAAAGAATTCAATATTAAATATCTCGGTTGCAATTACATTACACGTTCCATCTAATAAAACTAACATTTCTATCATATCCCATTAACATATATAAAATATTCAATTTATAAAATATTAATATAACTAAACTTTGATTTAGTAAAACTAATGCTTTTATCATCTCCAATTTGACATATTTACAACTAATTAAAAACAACCATTAAACATATTATAATAAAGCTTTTTAACATTAGCAACAATGGTATTGATATTTTTATTCAACAATTAACGTGAAGATCATATAGACAATATAATATACACGGAGAAAAAAGATTTTATTCTTGAAAAGAAAATAGAATCTACACAGTTATACATAATAACACTATAAAAAAATATCATTTTCTTTGCTTGTGTCATCTCCTTTTGTTGGATCTCATATGCCGAAAGAGAAAAGTACTCTTCTCTGCCTTTTGTTGTGTCCTTTTGCCTCTACTCTAATTTTTTTTTTTTTTAAAAAACTGAAAATTAAAATATAGAGCAACATTCTTCAAGTTTAAAAAAGCATTCAAAATATGAGGAAAGTCATTTAGAGAGAGTTAGCAGATTTAATATACCGTCATATAAGAAACTGACAATAAACTTGATGTTGTTGCATGACTGCATATAGAAGAAGCGGGAAAAGTTAACATAAAAAGGTTAAACTGCACCACCAAAAGCAACAATAAGGTAATTAACATAAAGTACAGTAACTAAAAACATGAATAATAAGGAAAGCAAATTGTAACACGATAGACCAAAAAAGAATTCCAAATTAAGCCACATGTAAAGAGAATATCACAAACAAACAAAAAAATTGATGAGAAGCATAACCAAATAGCTTTGTAAATACTGAAAACAATAAATCAATAAGAACTAAAATTCCCATACTCATTTCAATGAATAACGTAGTGAGCTTTGTAAATGTCGGCTTGTACTTCAAATTTTAGGGGATTAAATAGGTGAAGGAAAGAAGATATTATTATAGATACATATAAAAATATAGTTAAATTAACATGTAAATCAAAAGATTATCACAATACTATGATGCAAGCAAAATGGTGCGCAAAGTGCAACTTTATCTTCTTCTTTTTTCCTCCTCTCTCTTTCTTTCTCGTCTAACGAAAAAAAGAAGCAAAGCTTATCCATATTCAATTTTACTTTTCAAGCCCAATTGAGATTTATATCTTTTGTAAATTTAAATACTGGTATACTTCAAATCAAATCAAATATCTAAATTGATCTCAAAATAAAATTATTTAAAATATTAAATAAACATCTATCATTTATATGACAGTATCTAGTTTATTATTGTTATTACCTGTTTTAAAATAATTGTCTTCAAATTGAAAATTTTAAACTTATTTTAAAAAATAATATCATAAATTAAGTATTTCAAATTCAAAAATTTCAATTGTGTTGATTTGGATAACTACAATGCTAAAAAACAAAATAAAAAGGAGACACAACCTTGTGATTTAATTGCTATAAAAAGGAGCCAAAAACGTGGGTTTTATTGGCTATAGTCTAAGTATTTCAATTTATATTTTCTAATTAAAATTGAAGTTTATTTTCATTCGTATAGAATTTTGTAAAATTGGAGAAGGTTTGAGGTGATTTATAATTTTTGAATTTGAATTTAATGTTGTTAGTGCTTATCTTTCAATTCAAATTTAATAACTTTATTTTTCAATTTTTGTTTAAAAAAAATTTATCTTTTAAATTTACTTTGTCCTGATTCTCATTAACTTTGTCTTAAAATTGTCAAGTGGCTTGTTATTAGCTTGCCACTTGGCTTAACCATATTGCAAGCACCTCTCCTATATATATATATATATATATATATATATATATATATATATATATATAATGTGATTTTTATCAAATGTTTAAACAATCCTACTCGGTACTTTCTCACTCCTAGATGTCCTCTTACCATGTAGTTATATTTCTAAATTTCTGTTTATCTCCTTTTTTTTTTTTTTTTAATAACTGACTTGTCCAATATGAATCTTGTTACTGTTTATTCCATCTCTTTCTTCTTAACCTTCGTTCTTAATAACCTTCTTCTTTAACCACACCTCGGCCATGGCCAACATCGTCCTTTATCATTTTTGGACATTAAAATGGCCTCTTTATCACCTAGGAATTTACAGGTTAATCCATCGAGTTTATTAAGAAGTTAAGAGAATAACCATTTACTAAGAGTATGATTCATAATAACAAGCGATTACTTTTATACATACATATATATATATATATATATATATATATATATATATATATATATATAGATGTTCACTGGCCACGTTTTAATCATGTAATTGAAAAATAGTTACTTTCATGAAATTTCAAATTCTACATAAAATTACATGGCAATCCTAAAGTTTTACCAGTGAAATTTATAACTTCATAACAATATTTATTTTTCAATTACAATGAGTTGTGAATTTTACCCCTTTACAACAACGCATGCCTAGAAAAAGAGAAAAATAATTTACTCACATCCGATGTTTACATTAGATGAATGACCATACATATAACACTAGCTATATACATATTTATAACTTAATCAATTTTATTCTTAGCTCAATACATTACTTACCTAATAATGTGGTTTGGTGTGAACACCGAGTCTTAGATTACTCACATCCGATGTTTACATTAGATGAATGACCATATATATAACACTAGCAATATACATATTTATAACTTAATCAATTTTATTCTTAGCTCAATACATTACTTACCAAGATTAATAATGTGGTTTGGTGTGAACACCGAGTCTTGATAAGCATTAGGCTTAGTGTGAATAAGCTTTTCACGTGAAAGAGTCACAGATTTTACTTATAGTCCATAATAGTGTAGTCTAGTGTAATTAAGGGAGTAATTTGAGAGCTAGATTTCTTAGTAAAAGAAGTTTATCCCATCTACTTTAATTTCTTTCCAAAATAACCCGTAGGAAGTAATCATTGGCCCATCCTTTTTTCATTCTATATATAGCCCTCAAAATCTCCCAAATACATCAAGCCCACAAATCTTTTTTTTTTCCTCCCTCTCGTTAGAGTTTGAGCCTTTGGAGCAATACTAAAGTAATACTATACCTATAACCCACCATGGCTATGGTGGTATTGATACTTGTCATATGCATCATTTTGATGTCACTGAAAATTGCCTATGAAACTCTCTCATGTTACTGTTTAACTCCCAGACGGATCACGAAAATCATGGCAAAACAAGGTGTGCGTGGTCCGAAACCTCGGTTTCTTGTTGGAAACATCTTGGATATGGCTTCTCTTGTGTCCAAATCAACCAAAAATGACATGGATTTTATTCACCATGACATCGTTGGTCGCCTTTTGCCTCATTATGTCGCCTGGTCTAAGATTTATGGTAAGTAATATTAGCCTCATTTTATGACTCCCTTCGTCCCAATTCATGTGATGGTGTTTGACAGAATACAGAATTTAAGAATGAAAGAAAGATTTTTAAAACTTGTGGTTTAGAGCAAATTAGTGATATTCCTATCGCTATAAATCATTAAGGGTAAAATGAAAAGTTTGAAGTTAATTTTTTTTCGAACTTTTAAAGTTAAATTATTACTAAAAATAGAAAAATATCATTCGTTTGGAAATGACTAAAAAGGAAGAAATGTATATAAATTGAAACAAGTGAAGTGCATGTGTGTGCTAACTAGCTAGTAATGAATATTTTAGTACTACTTACTAGATATGGAGTATTAAATTCATGGTTTGTTGTTGAACTGATTAATTAACAGGAAAAAGATTCATTTACTGGAACGGGACAGAGCCAAGAATGTGCTTAACGGAAGCAGAATTAATCAAAGAGCTTTTCTCCAAATACAATACTGTTTCTGGGAAATCATGGATGCAACAACAAGGTTCCAAACATTTTATCGGCCGTGGCCTTTTGATGGCCAACGGCGATGCCTGGTACCACCAACGCCACATTGTTGCTCCCGCTTTCATGGGAGATAAACTGAAGGTACGAGATCTTTTTCTTAGACTATCAGTATTTAAAAGTTAGTATAAATTTATCAGATAGAGTAATTTATATTATATGGACAGAGTTATGCAGGGTACATGGTGGAATGCACTAATGGGATGCTCCAATCACTAGGGAATGCGGTTAAATCAGGCCAGACAGAGTTCGAAATTGGAGAGTACATGACTCGGCTCACAGCAGAAATAATTTCCAGAACAGAGTTTGACAGTAGCTATGAGAAGGGAAAACAGATATTTGATTTATTAACACTTCTGCAGCACCGGTGCGCGCAAGCTAGCCGGCACTTGTGTTTTCCTGGAAGCAGGTAAATTTATTCAGTGGTCAACAATCTTCTCTAGCAAGAATAGATTTTAGATTCTTTATTTGATAGAAAATGCCTATTTCCTGTTTCTTTTTTCCCTTTTCAGATTCTATTGGAGTATTTTTTTTTTCTAGTTCATAAATGTTTGGTTAAAGGTTAAAATTAATTCCAGAACATTTGAATATGTTGAAAAGATTAAGAAAAAGCAAAAAATTCAGTTTCGATTCTCGGAATTGACTGGTGTGACTCTACCTCCGAGTAATCGCATCAATGTGATATGCATTGGCTGATGGACTGTTTAATTCAGTTCCATCAACATTTTCGACACTCAACATAGATATACTCTCTCCGTTCACTTTTACTTGTCTATTTTTGACTCTGCACAATCCTTAAGAAATAATAAATAAAGTGCATAATTTACTAATGTACCCATTAATTAGTGCATATTTTTATTGGATTTGAAAAATCATTTGAAGCGAGTATTTAATAGTATGGATAAAACAGGAAAAAAGAAATCATCTTGTCTTAATATACTAAAAGTGACAAGTAAAAATGAAACTCTATTTTTAAAATACTGGATAAGTGAAAGTGAACGGAGAGAGTATATATGTAAGATATCACTAAAGTTTCCAGGAAAAAAAAAAAAAACAAGAATTTCAAAAGTGGAACGAGTTCAGACTCAAAGAATTTAAATTTTTAATTCACCTCTATCTATATGTTTAATAATTTATGAAGCGGGACAGCCGTTAATTAACTGATTTTTGTTATTGTCCTTGTACAGGTTTTTCCCAAGTAAATATAACAGAGACATAAAAGCATTAAAAATGGAAGTGGAGAGGCTACTGATGGAGATAATACAAAACAGAAAAGATTGTGTAGAAATTGGGCGAACCAGTTCATATGGGAATGATTTGTTAGGAATGTTACTAAATGAGATGCAAAAGAAAAGATCAAGCAATGGATTCAGCTTGAATTTGCAGCTGATTATGGATGAATGCAAGACTTTTTTCTTTGCAGGACATGAGACCACTGCCCTTTTGCTAACTTGGACTGTCATGTTGTTAGCAAGTAATCCTTCTTGGCAAGATAAAGTTCGTGAAGAGGTCAACCAAGTTTGCAAAGGAGATTCACCCACTGTTGAACACCTTCCAAAGCTTACTTTGGTAAGTGAAGTTTATAGTAAAAAATTTATTATGCATTTTCAAGACAAGAAACGAGAGTTTTTTTAGCGACCAAAAAGAATTATAGAAAGCTAAAAAGTCGTCACAGAATGATGAATGATGTAGTCATTGAAACTTATTCGTGATGATCTCTAAAAGTCGACACGAAAAGTTACTTTCCCTGGTGATTTTAGATTTTTATAATTAAAAAAAATGGTCATAAATCTACTCACAAAAATGTTCAAATAAGGCCGTCAAACACCACTTATCTCTATTTTCTACACGGGATTGCAAGCATTTCACATTTTGACAATTCTTTTTCTTTTTTTGGGTTTGTCATTTAGTTATAGAATTACGAAAAATAAAGCTTATCACTCTTGATGTCCATCTGTCAAATAAAAACTTGTCTTGTCAATAAATTCCACTCTTTAGATCCTACTGCCGGCTTTGCTGGCACTGGGGCAATATCTTGGCAATTTTTAAAGCACGAAATGCCAGTGAAACATTTAACTATTATTTTACATTCATCATGTAAGAAAATGGTGGGAGTAAAGTTCATTCACTGAAAATTAGAATGATTTTTAATAATACCTTAGGTCCATTTGGCTCCTCATGCTTCATTGGCTATTTATGTCACTACTTGTTATAGTCCTCACTAGCACATACATTACATTTTAGAAAATTCACCGTATATACACTAACAGTATAAATAATATTTTCTTTTACCGTATGCAGTTAAACATGGTAATCAATGAGTCGTTACGACTTTATCCACCAGCTTCTGTACTACCAAGAATGGCATTTGAGGATTTCAAGTTAGGTGACCTTAATATTCCTAAAGGTTTATCAATATGGATTCCAGTACTTGCCATACATCATAGTGAAGAAATATGGGGTGAAGATGTCAATGAATTTAGGCCTGATCGTTTTGCATCAAAGTCATTTGCCGCAGGCCGGAATTTTCTGCCGTTCGCTGCCGGTCCCAGGAATTGTGTTGGCCAATCTTTTGCATTAATGGAAGCCAAGATCATATTAGCCATGTTAATATCAAAATTTCGTTTCACAATTTCGGATAATTATCGCCATGCACCTGTGATTGTCCTCACAATTAAGCCTAAATATGGGGTACAAGTCAAGTTGACACCTTTGAGTCCTTGAGGAAATTTTGGCCTTTAGAGGATTACTTTCCTCTTTTTTCCAAAATATTGTTTTCGTTTCTGCTTAAGAAGAGATTTTGAGGAGGATGCAATCTTGGATAATAGTACTAATGATATGAGTAGCTTTATTTTATTTCTTATTTTGTAATAGCAGATTAAGATGAGTTTAAATAAAATGACAGATCAAGTCACTTTTTGATGATTCGTATATATGATCTATCTCAGATTACTTAAAACTGACGCGTAACTGTTATTGTATCTTTTGTTTTGTTTTTTTGGAAATTTTAGGCTATTTATTGTTATATAAAGAGATGGAGTGATCATGTTGCGCTTCTAAGATTTTTAACAAAAGATAAGTGAATAAAAAGAGGGGAAAAGATTGTGCTCTGGCTTTTGAGGTTGATCAATTATCAATTCATTCAGTGGGCTCAGAAAAAGATGGTTCGGAGGTTACATGATTAGAATAAGCCAGACAAAAGAAGATATGATTAAGTTGATGATGGTCTTTTTTTGGATAAGCACCCAGAAATATATTTAATTAAGTGATCACAACACAAAAGTTGATTATTGTTAAAAAGGTTTTCCATAACATTTTGTTTGTTTTAACCTAATACAGTACGGAGTTTAAGATATTAAATAGAGTAAGATTTTTTAATATTATGAGCTTAAATTAAAAATGTGTGTAATGGATCAAAATGTATATTGAACCTTGTGATTTTAAATATGCCATATAGGATATCGAGTAAAGAGTTACTACTACTAAATATAAAAAGTTAAAAAGAAAAGTAAGACTAACAAATTAAAATAAATGTAGTAATATTTTGATCCTTCAATATGTAGCTTTTTCCCTAACTCAACTGGTTCAGCATAGTGCTCACTTTTCAAGTTGAAAAATTATAGATCAAATTGGATTAATTTTTAAAAGACAAAGGGTAGGGTCGAAAAAACAAAAAACTTTGGAGGACACCCCATCATCATCTGCCTACACAATCGATTCTGCTCTGCCGTCTATATAATGTACACTATACACTATAATCGAGATTATAATGATGAAATTATAATAACTAAATTATAGTACGAAAATTAAATAATAAATTATTTAATAGATATATTTTTATTAATATATTTCGTTTATTAAATTAAAAATAGGATATACCAAATATAATAATTATTATGCTTGATTTTATACTAGATCAGTGTAGCTAAACTTTTACTTCTAATAATAATAACATTATATTTTTAAAATTCTGGAATAAGAGCCTTGGAAAAGGATAATTTTATCATTCATATTTTTTCGTGGGATAAGTAATCTTAGAATTATTATCCTGCATTAGAGATGATATAAAAATAATGTCATAATTGTGATACAACTAATTCTGAAATAAAAATCTAACCAAGTGCAAAATTAAATAATCCGACATTTTATTTAGAAATTATTATCTATTATCACACGAACCAAACAGAACCTTAACAATACTTTTTAAAATTGTTTTCTTCACTAATTTAGATTAGCCCAAAATGTTCTATAAACAAGAGGACACGCTATTTTTTATGCTGCTCAACTTATATATAGACACGTGTTGTTCATTTTAAAATCACGTTGACGGATATTTCCTCATCTCAAATATTGGTCATTTTAACAAAATAGATTTATTCCATTTTTTTTTATATATATTTCACAAAATCAAGAAATTATTTACTACTCTTTTTCTGAAATTATTACTTCTTTTAATTGGTGAAGTGTTATTAAGTGATGTTTCAAGAGAAATACAAATTCGTCTAGAAGAATACCTCTTATGTCTAAATCAGTCTAATACCATTAAATTTATATTTTAAAGGGTGTAAAGATATTTTAAAAGCATAAAATATAAACAGGGTAATATATTATTATTATTATTATTCTTATTTTATTATTATAAATTTATAATATTCTTTAGGGATGTCGGCCTTCTTTATTCTACCGTACAAAGAACTTCTTTGGATGTAAAAAATTACAGCCCTTGGCAAAAGATTTATTCGACCAGTGAGCAATGACAAAGGATCGAGTAATTAATTCCCATAATCTTTTTCAGCTGCCGAATAATTAACTTTAAAAATGATTAATCTTTTCTCGAGATTATTCCAATGCCTTTAGTCATCCCTAGGTGCATATTTAGGACTTCTTTGGGTCCGTTGACCTACAGTAAATATTGAACACTGCTTTTTCATAAACATAAATATTTCTAAAGTTTTATGTAACAGCTTGGAGTTGACTTAATGCTTCGTGAGATTCACTAATTTGTAGAAATTTTATCTTCGTATTTGAACATTTTATATCCAATAAATTCAGAAGTTTCAAATTTAAGGCCGACATTATTTTTTATAAGAGAAATGCAAGTTGAATTTTAAATGAATTAAGCAGAGATGAAGTTAATTGCAGCAAATTAGATGAAGTTGTCTTTGTCTACGTCCGTTGTACTGACGGACAAGAAGAATCTCTATTAGACAATTACTAATGCTTCAGAGGATCCACTCTATTAAAATTTTAATTTTATGAGTTCTCGAATTTTAGAAAAGATAGTTTATTATATTATGAATTAATTCTTTATATATATATTAAGTGGATTTCTTCACGCAACTATAAAAATTTGACCAAACTATTAAATTATATTGAATTCTTAACTAAAACTCTAGCTCAGGCCCTACAACATTCAAGAAAAAAGAACTTAGTTGGAGGAATACTAGCACTCTAGCAGTATTCTTCTTGTCCAATCACCAGCAAAGGGAAGGTTATAAATTTCTAGAGTTGCCCCATTAGTTATGGCATTTGGACTAGGATGTAAGATTTTTGGTAAGGAATATCAATTTATTATCCTAATTCAATTGATACGTTTAATTCTGAGATTATGATCATTTACGGATTTATTTTTGGTACTAAATTAATACTTTGTATTATTTTTAGGCAATATCAAATTATCATATGTTTGTCGGTGTCCGTAGAAAAAATTAAACATATATATAAAGAATGTTCTTTGTGAAATGGTTTCTGATGAAACTTTAGTATTACTAAAAAGTATCTCAGCCAGAGTCTCTGATCCCATCTTGCCTTCCAATTCTTCACTTCTCCAAATTTTTTAAAAAATAGTCCGCAAATATTTGAATTTTGAGATTAATAAAGAACACCATTTTGAATAGTAGGAATTTCGTTTGAAGTAGTTTAAGCTAAAATAAGCAAAACAGAAGTAAAAATTTGAGATGGCAAGTCGCATCGGAAAGGACGCTTAGACCAGAAAAATACTATGGGTCTTGAGGTCGAGTGATAACACACTCCTAAATAGTCTATGAAATAAAATAAACAAAGCCGTCAGAAAATAAAAGACCCTTTTCATTTTATAATAATGAAATAACGCACTCATACTCATAAAAGAACATTTTATAATAATGAAATAACGCACTCATACTCATAAAAGAATTTTATCCTATGATAATGATTAGATGATAACACTTCACCACTTATTTTATTCATTTCCTTGCACGAGTGAATCTAAAGTGCCTTTAAGTTGATGGCTACAATAACCACTTCCTTTTTTTCTCTTTTTATTTTTTATTTTCTTTATTGTTTTCTTTTGATTTTGTGACAAATAGCTTGATGCAAAGCTCTCCTCTACTAAGAATTACAATGTTAAATACCATTCTTTTATCACATTTTTCACTGCTTTTAACCATTACAAATGAAATGTTGTTTGTTAGATATATTCTCCTTTGAGTCTTAATAATTAATTGTGATATACAGTTGACAAAACTAACTACGAGACACTAAACAACAAAGAGCTTATTATAGTTAGCTAGAGTAAAATTGCTTTTAAATTTTTTTACTTTCATCTTCATGTTATATGAGTAGATGAAAATTTTAGAATTTTTTTATTATCTAATGAAATAAATATATCATGATATACACATGTATTCAATAACATGTGCACTAAGAGATTCATGTGCTACAGTTATGCACACATTCAACCACATGAAGCAGGGCTACTTCACTAGTGTTAAATATGACGGAAATCATTTTCGCCGAAAGATATTTCTAGTAAATATAATACTTATCAACGTTTAATTGTTTAGATGAAAAGATTTAAAAAAATATTAGCATATTAGATAATAAAAATAAATACTTATAATTTGTTTTAAAGTGTTAATTGAAGCAGTAAATATAAAGTTAAAAAATAAAATTTCGCGTATAGATGAGGAACGTCATCTCCCTCCCCCCCCCCCCCGGGGGGAATGGAAAACGTTTTTCAAGAGAAACATTTTCTGATAACTTAACATTAGAAAATGATTTTTTTATTTAAAAATTAAAATATTTTTTGACTTCTAGTACTTGTTTTTAAAGCACAAAATCCATTGAAAATAACCTTCTATTCAGCTGAGAATGGAGCCAAATATTGAAGACGAAACCAACAAATTAAAAACTTAACTTTTATTTCTCTTTTCAGGAAAAAGATGGCGGAGAAGATCACAAGGGAAAAACCTAATGAGCCACAAAGATTCAGTTGTTTTGACTCTTCAAATTAAATTAGTTGTTAAACTTAAATCTAATTCTGATCCCAAATCCCATGATTAGACAGCTTCTTTTGGAGTCAAACTAGGGCCCTTAATCATAATCCCCTTGATTAAATATGTTTCATCTCATGCCTGATTTTTAAGATTTGTGATCCACCATCAACTTCACTTTAACCACCTTCCCCTGCCACCAAGCCTTGCTCCCATAACTATACTTTTTTTTTTTCCTTTTTTTTTTTTATTAGCAAATTCCTCACCTATATCAGAAGATAACTTATATTTTTATTTTTAAAAGTCCTACTTAATTAAATCTTTTTTTTGGGGGGTGGGGGGGCCGGGCGGGGGGGGGGTGGTTAATAATGATGGTGATTTTTTCCATTATAATATGGTTCCTGCTAAAGACAATCTTTCCTTTTTAACAAGTAATCGTGGCTTGAAATTTTCCAACGCCATTTTCCAGTTTTCTGCATAATGCAAACTCAAGTGGCTGGATATACTACTTATTACGTGATTTATGGCTTGTGTATTAGTGTAGATATGCATAGTTCGAACTGAAATAATGGATTTAATTGAACCCGTCCTAAATTGGCCTCTGACTGCATTTACATAAATTCGACCTCCTGATCCCTTTATTTGTCTTTCATCCCCTGAATAAGTGAAGTGCCTTTTTGAAGTGGCGAAGTCCTATGCTCATGGGCGGAGCCACGTTCGGCGAAGGGTGGTCAGGTGCACACCCTTCGTTGGAAAATTACGCGGCGTACATAGGTTATATGTTAGCTACAATGAGTATAATATTTAATTTTGCACACCCTTAACACAAGTAAGAAGAAAATTTGCACACCCTTCATCAAATTCCTGGCTTCGCCACTGCCTATGCTACGGCAAGAACAAAAGAAAGACACTAGACAAACTAGAAAATTATAAGAGAGAGTTTGAACCGAAGATGAACCCCTTATAAAGTTTAAATTTCTACAAATTACTTTACCTTTATTTTAGACCCCAATTATCCATCTAAACATAGTAAAATTTTAAACTTTTATACAATATGTTAATAGTTGCATCCAAATTAAAACATCATCTAGCATTACATTCCTGCCCTTGTTGGCTTTGTTCAACTATTCTGAAACTATAGTTCCTGAATTACCAAAACGAAAGCCCGTAAAGAAGTTCAATTTACCCGCTCCTATTCAGTTGTTTTCTTAAATTATTCTCGTTAGGTATTAGATTGTGGTTTAACAGTTACGAAGAGCATTGACACTGACCAACATACTTAGAAAGTCTTGAGATAATGAGTGGAAAATCTTACCAAAATCCACTCAATGTAGACTAATGTGTTGACTCTGCTGGACTCACATGGCAGCAATAAGTGCGAGGAGAAATTTGATCTTATTATTAGTGGCAATGGCCATTGGTCAATGAAGATTTACCTTCTTTAATGTGCTCAGATTTAATTGTCCTGGATAATATATTTGAATACTACATCAAATCAGAGCCTGCAAATAAAGCTTGCCTACGTGTGATATTGTCTGTTTTGAGGTAAGTTGCGATCACTACACCTTATATATTGTTGTTGAATTTCCTTAGAATTTGCTGGAGTTCTATTCTCTTCAAAAGGATGATTACTAGGAGAGTCTGACTATCTAATTGAACCTTAATTTTAATGTTGATTCCTTAATATTTTTGAATTAAACTTACACAATTAGAAAGTACACAAAAGAACTATAACTCTACAAGTCACAATATCATCGACCACTTGAAGAAATTTGAAACAAGATTCAAGCTAGAAAAATAGTTGTTGATCATTACTACTACTCCACTAGAAATTGCAGAGATGGCTACTGAATCAAGGCATTGGAACTTTATTTTATATATCGGAAAATTCGTTTTCTTATTAATAAATTAGAATAACTGAAAGAAAGTTAATCTTTGGTAACCGACGATAGGCGATTGCAGACCCAAATATC
Source organism: Lycium ferocissimum (assembly GCF_029784015.1). Lineage (NCBI taxonomy): Eukaryota > Viridiplantae > Streptophyta > Magnoliopsida > Solanales > Solanaceae > Lycium > Lycium ferocissimum. The sequence goes on from NC_081343.1 coordinate 62,098,137, forward strand.
GGCAAATGAACCTTCCCCGGTGCTTCCAGACGATCACTAATTACTTAAAAAATGTCTAGAAAAGTTCTATTGCAATATTAAAAAATGAATGGAAAAGATACTTAAAAAAGACTCTTCGACTTCTGGTCACATATTAATGACATCATGTAAAATGATACAGAACGACCAGTACTATATCTTTGAAATGATATTGTCAAATTTTAAAACTATGTTATTACACAGTTTTAGTACTGTTGACTGGAAAATCTTTACAATGTCAATAGCAACAATTTTAAAAAATTACATGAAATTAGAAAACACTTTAAAATGGAAATCGTGGCAAGTATAGATAGTATGTACGACAACATGATGTCAACTACTAAGTTTCTGTAACTTCTAAATGCACTAATACAACTAGTTTTGGAGGCAGTTTTTCATTAACTTTCCATTTCATTGTGATGATAAGTCCCAAGACAAAAACTAGACATAAATAAATCGCACTGAAAGTGGTTTAGTTCGACATAGAAGTCAATGATAAATTAGTGTACGACATCCTTCCGTTGTTTAGTAATATAGTCTCCCCATTTTTGGCTTAATTCTAAAATTAAAAAGTTGATAAAGTTAATTAACTAAGTGTACAATAATAATAATTACACCTCACTCCCAAATAAATTGGAATCGACTATATCAATCAGCGCTTCATTTAAGCTCAACTCCTATCATCGTGTATATAGCATGTTTGATGTTTAGGCGACGAACAGACCATGCCAATGACTACGAAGAAGTCAAACTGCTAATTGATTTATATAAAAAAAAAAAAAAAAAATCCCCATGCAATACGTGAGGAAAATCCTTTGAAAGGACTTGGCAGAGATTAAGGCACTCATAAACCAGTTGACTAACACAAATTGTATGATATATCTCTATGGAATTCGTGTCATACCCTAGAAATATAAAGCCTCTAAGATAGGTACAACACTACAATCTAACCTATTAATTAGAATCTATCGATAAAAGACAGAAATTTAAAGAGTAAGATAAAACTCCAGAGAATAGATGCCTATCATCTAATTCCACTAAAGCAAGAAGTAAAAGCCAAATTGTAGGAAGAAGTAAAAGCCAAATTGTGATTTACTTATCCCCCTTTTTTCCTTTTATTTTTTCTTTCTAGGGTCAATTCCCACAAACGAAAATGGCAAAATATTCTGACACCAGGATTAACTGAAATTTAGTGGTTTTTTCATAGTGTCTTTCTAATTCACTTGAAACATTACCCCATATTTGAGCCATTATTTGCCGGGTATCCTCTCAGATTGCCGGCCATAAAACCATTATCTAAACACAAGATGTTATAATGTGATTGTTCTATAATGTCATCTCTTTCTTGTGCCAAGACGTGATTTTCTGATGTAGATGTCAAGCACCAAATAGTGGATAGACTCTAATTGGAATAGTAAGTGAATATAAGGGACAAAATAAGAGGGTGTATGGATTGACTTTTCAAAGATAGCTTACAAGTAGGGGTAGCAAATGGGCCGCTAAAGTTGGGCGGATCAAGATAGGTTGTACCTATAGATGGGTCAAACCCCAATCCTACCCGAAAAGTTTGTTTGGGCTAAAATGAGTTGGGTCAAGATGGGACTAATGAAAGGTCATATCCAACCCACCCAACTTAACCTACCATTTAAACATTTTGAGAAACTAAAAATATCGATATTCTTTGATTGCAAATATTCTCTCGCTCATGCTTTTCCAAATAAACGGTATTTTGAAAATTAATTTTAAATACTTTTTGGGTATAAAAAACTCAAACGTATGCTTTTGCTCAAAATAATAAATATATTCACTGTAAATATTTCCTCATAAGTTATTTCAGTACATAAATCATATTCGAAATTATTCCAAAAAGTAAATCCAAGAAAATTAAATGTTAATTAACGTAATGAGTAGTAATTTTGTCAGATTCCTCCGTTTCACCCCTTTGCCTTATTTATATATTTTTATGGTTGTCTTGTACATAACGAGGAGTGGCAAACGTGTATTGGATATAGGTGGGTCAAAAATATGTTAAACAAAAATGGAAAGCATAGACCCTCAGAAAAAAGAAAAGAAAATATTAAAAATAAAAATATTACTAGTAAAAAATTTAAAATAAGGAAATAAAAAATAAAATAAAAATTCTAAAAATAATTACAAAAATAAATTTAAATAATAATCAAAAAATACTTATGAATGGATGACAATTGATGGGTCACTTTGGGCTCATTTAATGGGCTAACTTGGGCTAATGATTTGTGATGGGTCAACTTGGGCTAGTCCAAATCAGTCCATCTTCAAAATCACTCTAGCCCAAACCCATTAAAGCTTAGGCGGGTTTGGCGAGTCAAATGGATTTGGGCAAGTTTTGCCACCCCTACTTATAAGTTAAAATCCAAAAGCCATAAGTTGGGAAATACCCAATTTTTGGCTTTTGGCTTATTTTTATATTTTTTTGGCCTAAAAGTAAGTACTTAAAAGCACTTTTTATCTTTCTCAAGCATAACAAAAAGTAAAAAAGAGCTTAAAAGCCAATAAACACTTAAAATAAGTCAATCCAAACACCCTCTAAGAACTACTATTTTTTTGGATAAGTGAATTGTAAGTATTATATGCATCCAAGATTAGTGATAGTATGTGCAGAGATACAAAGAAACTAATGCCGTTAAATGACAAGAAGATCGTACATGCGGGATTTGCAATAATATAGACTAGTTTTTTTGGGATAGATGCTAATTCAACCTTTTCCTAAATAGAGCTGCCCACCCAATTCCCTCTGGAGACTGGGTAGAGTGGACAAGTGGGTAAGAGCACTAATATATGGGTGGAGCATATGACAAATTGAGAACAGCAAACATTTAATTATGGCCATATATCGTGAATTTTATCGAAATAATACAGGCATAATAATAGTGAGCCTATATAGACCATTTTGTTTTGGTTTGGCCTATACTCTATGATGCGACAAAATAGGAGACGAGGCGAAAGAAAGAAGCTCTTTTACGTACCATGAGAGCATTAGCGTCATGTGTAAAATGCAATAACAAGTCCTTGCTATGTCACTGTACTTGTTCTGTACAGTTTGGGGAAACCACTCAAAAAAGTATGTCAAACACCCAAGAATAGTCCATCATTTGCTTCACCAAAGTAAGTCATGACTCTCAAAAAGATGGCAGAAATCACGCACTGGTGGACAAAGCTAAGCTAAGACAACTTGTGTACCCACTTCCGTTTTCAACGAGGTCCCAATCCATTTAGGTACGGTCGGAAACCTATGGGGAACCTAGAAAAACAAGGGTTTGACTTATATACATAATAATACACTGGCAGTTTTAAAAAATATTTACACGCATCATGTCACCAGGTAACTATCTATAATAGGTGGGATTAGTGATCAGGAAAACAAAGCATGTAACTGACTATCACAAGTTTAAAAATAAACAGAAGGTGCAACTGAATTTAACATTAACCCTATGTTTGGATGGTTGTTTCCCGTGGTTCATTAATGTACAATATGGTATGGTACAGTATGGTGTTGTATTGATCGTATTAATGAACACAATGTTTGAATAGACTGTATCGTTTGTTGTGATTTAATAACATTTGTATTGTTTGGTTTGACTGTATGGTACTATATAATAACTTGTAAGTTTACTAAAATACCCTTAACTCTTAATTAGAAATTAATTTATATATATTAATAAAACTCAGGTAAAGAATAAAATAGAAACTTTAAAAAATAAGTAGGTAGTGGGTGGGAGTGGTGTGAGGTGGGTGGGTGGTTGTGGGATGAGAGTGGGGTGGTGGGTAGTAGGGTCGGGGTGAGTGGTTGTGGGGGTGGGGCTGCATGGTGGTGAGGGCTAGTGGGTGGAGTGGTGGAGGAGTGGGTGGTGTGAGGTGGGTGGGGTGAGTTGTTGTAGGGTGGGGTTGGGCAGTGGTGAGGGGTAGTGGGTGGTGGTTGGAGTGGTGGGGTGGGTGGCAGAGGAGTGGGGCAGTTGGGGGGTGGGGGTGGGTGGTAGGGTGGGGGTGGGGTGGGGTGGAGTGGATGGTGGAGGGTGGGGTATAATGGAGAAATAAAATGCATAACCACCGAAAAATCATCAAATTCGTGGTTTAAAAAATTAGGGCTTTTCATGGTTACATAACCATGGAATGAACCATGGGTTTACAACACCATACCATATAATTTTAAGAACAATGAAAACAAACATGATTTCATAAAAAACCATACATTAATGAACCACAGGAAACCACCATTCAAACAGGGGGCAAGTGTAAAGTTAAATCCGGAAAACAAGTGCATGCCCCAGCTCATAATATTTTTTTATATAATTTCAAAGTGTTGAAAGTTACTGCTCAACATGGATACCACTAACTTGGACACAATTTATGGATGTAAAGTTTCTTCTCTAACAAATTCATCTGTAATACTCTCTCCAGTTCAAAAACAGTGTCAACTCAAAGATTTATTTTTTGTTAAAAAAATGTTCACTTATCAAATCAAGAAAAAAAAAAAATCTTATTTTTCCAGATTTATCCTTATTAAGAGTGTTAAGTGACCAAATCTCAATACTTATTTAATTAGGGGTAATTTAATCAAATTACCTATTTTTGCCTTGAAGATAATATTTTCTTAAGGGCACTCTTTTTGAATCCGAGGGAGTATATATCATGTTGGCATCCATAATCCATTTCCAGTCTATAAGTCATTCGTTCAAAATTTAACTTTGCTAAAGGTACTATGCTGCAGTGGAGAGTATTAGAATCCTCTATCATAGTAGCAAGATGACACAAAGAAATGACAGAAAGGGAATGCAGGAAACTCTGGATAAACCCAGATATTCAAAACAAATAACAAGAGGACTCTGACATAATACATGCAGTCAGGAAACAATTTTATTGTACCACAAGATAATCGTTCCAAGTGACAGCCCCACTAAAGTTACACATTGGTTTGACCCTGTCCAAACCGTTACAATCTTTTTAACCCATGGGTCCACCAGTACACAGCCCATGGGCTGAGCCCAGCTGGTTAGAGACAATTGAGGGAGCAACTGCTGTCGACAGTTAGTTCAATGTTTTAAATCATATATGGGATTAGGACAAAAATGGCCATTCGGGTGAAACAATTGACACCTGGTGGCCCAAGAATCTTAAAGGTTATTTTTTAGCCTTTTCAAAATAATTTCATTTGCTAGCCATTTTTCAAGTAATTTCAGTATATGCAGATAAACTGTTTCATTCTTGTATAGAATATGTATCACTATTGTATATGTATATGTATAGAAAATGTGTCATGCGTATAGAAACTGTATCATTTTTATATAGAATATGTATCACTACTATATATGTATGGAAATGATGTATCACACGTATAGAAACTGTATAATTATCGTATAGAATATGTGTAGAAAATATATCATTGTTGTATAATTTGTGCATAATAAATGTATAATCGACATATAATTCTGTTTAACAAATATATAATTAATGTATACTTACTAATTATACATTTTTATATACATCTACAGTAGTGATACATATTCAATACAACAATGATACAATTTTTGAAGGCTCAATATGAATTTTTTTCGTTGATCTTTAGTGGCACCACAAATAGTCCTGTTCTTTTGGCAGCGAACCTTTTAGTGACGTCTTTTCAATATATATATATATATATATTTGCAGTGAATGGGCTAGGCTGCTAGCACTTGAGATTAGTTTGGACAGAACAGCCACCTTGCTGTATTAACCCCAAAAGAGGCCTTTTTTTTTTTTTTTTTTTTTTTTTTCTGGTGGCCTCTCAAAGTCCTTTTCCCATAATAAAAAGGCATTTTCACTTTCCCTAGCTTAAAGTACGTTAATTTCATGAGGATTTGAATTTAAATTATATTACTTAAAAAATTAATCTAATAAATTATATTTACTTAAAAAGTTAGTCTAATCCAATTTAGTAATGAAAATTGTAAAATTGACTCGAAAACAAAGAGTTAAATGCATTCGAACCTCTAGTATTCAAGTATGGTTGCTACTGTCAGTCACGGACGGCCCAAGGCCAAAGCCACTGAGGCAATGGCTTTAGGCCCCCAAATTCTTGGGGTCCCATTATTTATTAAATTTTATGCTAATGTGTTTTAAAAATATTGTGACTTATAGTATTTTTATCTACTTTCTAAATATATAAATTGTTTTTCAAAAAACTTAAAAATTGTATGTCTAAATTTATTCACGCTAAAAAACAAAAAAACAAAATTGACACTTGAAATCCAAATTGTCTCACATAAATTGAGACAGAGGGAGTACACAATATTTATAAATTAATAAAAAAAAATATTATTCACATGATTGATTAGCTATATTGTCAATTGAATTTTTTCTAGAATAAATTGATTTTAAAAAATTGTTAACAACTTTGAATTATTCCTGACGATTATAAAACAGTAATTAATGACTTCGCATCTAAACAAACTAGAAAAGTGGACTTTAAATAAAAACATATATAACGATCTTTCTTTTTTCTTAAAAAGAATAGGGCCTCTCTCTGAAATTTGACTTTAGGCCCCAATGTTATTGAGACGCGCCCCGTCGCGTTGATACTGAGTTGCCAACAAATATAGAACTCAGTCCCGCCAGAATGCAGAAATACCACAATCCAAAGCTGATGCCTGGTCACACGGGCAATATCTACATTCGATAAAAGCCAATACTATGTTGTAAATACAAACAAAATGCAACTGGCTTTCTGAATACTAGGAACTTCTCAAATTCCAAATAATAATAATAATAATAATGGAGACGGGTACCAGGAAATGAAGTGAAGAATCCGTGTTGGTCTACAACAACAACAACAAGAAGCCCAGTATAATCCCCACACGCGGTCCGGGAGGGTGGTGGGCAATAACGACCAACCCCACCTTGAAAGGTAGGGCGGCTTTTTTCGAAAGACCCTCGGCTCAAGAGAGGAAGAGAGAGGAAGACAAGAGGAAAACAAGACAAGATAAAAGGTCAGATAGGTCCAAGCATATCGAAAACAATATGATAACACGAATACGAAAAGCGAGAAAGTCATGGTAGAACAGTCCGGAAAGAAAGGAGCATTAACTACTATAAATAAATAAAATAATCCAAGTATAGCGGCCCAACAAATATAAGCAGCAATCAAATGCATAAACCAAAAGGCAATAAACAAATGAGCGAAACTGCAACTACTATAGTGAAAGGGTAAGCCACCTAGCCTTCTATCCTAATCTGAGTCCTCTACAACCTCCTATCTAAGGTCATGTCCCTGTGAAATAAACTCGTGCCATATCCCGTCTAATCACCTCTCCCCAATACTTCTTCAGCCTCCCTTTACCTCTCCTGAAACCATCCATAGCCAACCTCTCACACCTCCGCACTGGAGCATCTGTGTCTCTCCTCTTCACATGCTCAAACCATCTCAGTCTCGCTTCCCTCATCTTGTCCTCCACCGATGCCACTCCCACCTTGTCTCGGATATCTTCATTCCTAATTCTATCCCTCCTAGTGTGTCCACACATCCACCACAGCATTCGCATTTCCACGACTTTCATCTTTTGAATGTGACATTTCTTAACTGGCCAACACTCCGCTCCGTACAATAAAGTCGGTCTAACCACCACTTTGTAGAACTTGCCTTTAAGTTTTGGAGGCACTTTCTTATCACACAAGACCGCAGGCGAGTCTCCATTTCATCCACCCCGCACCAATGCGATGTGAAACATCGTCGTCGATATCCCCATCTCCCCTCGTATAATAGACCCAAGATACTTGAAACTTCCTTTCTTTTGAATGGCCTGGGTACCAAGCCTCACTTCCTCATCAAGAATCCGTGTTGGTCTGACCAACCAAAATGTCACTTTTCACCAATACCATAAAGCACTTTCATATAATGCAAGATCTTAAATTCCTGGAACCATCAAAACATACATCAGCAACAATTATGACACAATGAAACACCACATTCTGACAAAAAGAGCCTAAAATTTTCCATCAGTTGGCAATGGAACCTAGCATCTAACATCTATAGTAGTAGGATCCTTGTGCCCTCATATGCTGGTAAGGCTATTATTCCACATTGATGCTTCTGTATGGAGCTTGATAAGGATTAATGTTCTGGTAAGGCAATTGGGAAGGACTAACCCTAGAGTATCAACCTTGAAGCACTATAATTGTGGTACACTTTGTTGAGCTATAACGGTAAGCACTTTGCTAATCATCGGTGTTATATCCCGTGTTTTTGCACATTCGGGAAATTTGGACACAATTGTGATTTGTAAGAATAAGGCCATGCTTTGACTTTGTGTGGTGTGTATGTTGTTACTTATGGAAAATAGCGACACGAGAACATTGGAGATGGCCTGAGGGCAAAATTGAAATTTTGGAAATTAGTTTCGGGAATTACAAAACGAGATTTCTAATGGATTGGGCTCAAAAAAAAAAAAATGGAGGCCCAAGTCTTGGGGGGGTGGCCGGCCATGGTGTTGGCCCAAGCCCATGAAGATTAGTCATGTGATTAATCACATGACCAATTAGTATAAGATAATGATTTTGCATGTTCATCCATAGAAACTTCAAGAGAAAGTGAGAGAAAAAAAAAAAGAAGAGAAGAGGAGAAAGAAGGCCATTCGGCCGAAACAAAAAGGGAAAAAAAAAATTTTGAGCTTAATCCTTGGTCCAAAAATTCATCTCTTGTTGGATTCCTACTAAGTTCAAGACGCTCTTCAACGTGATATAATTAGTTAAGCGAAAGAACTACGTTGTGGCAAGTGGAACTTTGAAGAAAGAGGTAAGAATTTCATCCCTTTATGTTATGGAAGATACATATATATGTTGTAGTACGTGGGAGTGGAAGAAAAGCATGAAATTTGTGTGTTGTGTGTGTATGTAAGTGTGGCCGTATATGTGTGTGTAAGTGAGTAGTTGTATGTTGTAGGAATGGTGAACTACTTGTATTTAGCTTGTTGTGTGACTATTGTAATGTGTGGAAATGAATGAAAATCATGGAATAGTGAGGTGTGTAGTATGAAACCGTGTGGGTGTGTGTGGAGTGGTGCATGGCCGTGAGCCATGGTGTGGAGAAGAGAAGTGAATTAAATCTTGTTTAGTATGTTAATTGTGTTGTAGAAGTCTTGTGATGAAAATGGAAGGTTAATGGTTCTAGTTGGCATAAGAAAAAAATTGTTGTTAAGTTGTTGTCGGGAAGTATGTGATTATATTATAGTTTATGTATTTATAAAAATAAATTTGTAAGATGCAAATGGTTGTCGTTGTAAATGAAATTGGCGGATAAAAATATGTTGTGGATGTTTTTGTCGAAGGTTGGAAGTTTGGGAGGCATTATGGCTTGGATGGAAAGTTTGTATATTTTGTATGTTTTGTGAATATTTTGTAGAAATGATATGAAGTGTCTCCGAATTATATTTGAATGGCCTTGAATTAGAGAATGAATATGTAAATGTTGATATTAGTTTGAAAAGTGTGAAGTTGAAGTCGAAGTTGTTGCATTATGTAGAAGAGGGACTATTCATGTTATAATGTGTTTGGTATTGAATGTTGATGTTATTGGTGTTGTTGATGATGTTGTTGGGTTGTTTGTTGTTATTCTGAGCCGAGTCATATTCTCGGGGCAGCGAATTTATAGGGGAGGTGCTGCCCAAATTTCTGTAGACAAGAAAGGGCCAAGAATGAATCTCTAGAGGCATATAACTTATGTTTGGTAACTTTGACCAATTGTAGATTCTGAAGCAAACGGGATTTGAGAATAAGCAAGCATAAGGCGCAATCAAGGTATGTAAAGCTTACCTATTCTTTTTATGGCATGTCCTAGACCTACTAAGCCGAAAACGGAACCTTGGGGATAATCCTGCTCCTAGAGATCCGAGTTTGATTTTAGTTACTATTCATTCAGCGCAATTGAATCAAAATGCTTATCTTTGGATATAAGAATGCGTAAACCTTCGTACCTTTCGTAAATGAATCCAAATTGCTCCGAAACTATTACGGATAACCTTATGGAACCTAACGTTGGAAATTTATGTCCGCCGCCTCGACTCGACCCGAGGTGGGCCCGCAAGTTCCGAGACTTCCCTTATTTGATTTGTTTGGCTCATTTTCGTACGATATGAAAAAGAAGTGTTTGCCTATGACGTTAAGGTCCGTTTGAAATGTCCGATAATGATATTTGAAAGTTCGTTACTATGAATGATGCTAAAATTTTTTGAAAATGATCTACGATGTGTTTTGAGAAAAATTGATAATTTAAAAGTCCGCGACTTTTGTATGTTAATTCCGAATAACTCGATACTTGTTTTGAGCCCTCCGAAGTTATTATATATGTATATGAGATCATGTATCCAGTCTTAGAACTTACTTTTGATATGCATATGGTCTCTGCACTACTCCGCTCGTGCCAATTATTATGGTTTCGTTCGCCGCGGTGCCGGGCCGATTTTGTGATCGTGCGCATTACGACATATTCGGCAGTATGATGTGTTACGGTTTCCGAGACCTCGCCATAGGGACGGTTACCGTTTATGGTGTTATGATGTGATATAGCATCTGATCTGTTCTGATGATTTGATGTGTGTGTGACATTGTGATGTGTTCGGAGTTTGTACGGAGATTTGAAAACTTCTGGAGTATGATGTGTTGTGGCACCAGCGTCAGGGGGTGACCACGTTCCTGAGCCCTATGCACGATTTTTGTTTGCATTTTGCATATTTGCATTCCGCACAAGGTTTGGTCTGTTACTTCTGTATTTGTTCTGTATCTTATGACTCCAGTTATGATTTGGATTACTGTACCTCCTGCTTTACATACTCAGTACTTCTTTCGTACTGACCCCCTTTCTTCGGGGGCTGCGTTTCATGCCCGCAGGTACAGACGCTCGGTTGGGCGATCCCGGTTTAGGCTACACATTCGTTTTTTTTTGAGTGCTCCCCCGATCCGGAGCCCACACTTTGGTATATATTTGTTTTGCTATGTATATTCTCGTACATTTGTGATCGTTTGGGTACGGCGGGGCCCTGTCCCGTCATATGTTCGTATATTCTGTTTGTCTGTAGAGGCCTGTAGTCACATTGTGGGTCATGGGTCCGGTCTGCTCGAATGTGATTCTATTTTGTGTCCTTAAGCGGCCCGTATGTTACTATGGCCGATATGGCCCATATGTTTATATGTATGTGTGTGTACCGGGCGATGTGCATTCCGCCGCCGCTGATTTTGATCCGATGATTCCGCACGGCGTCCGCTTAGGACATTCGTTTCTATATTTGTATGACATCCGCTATATGCTATCGGTACGAATAATGTCCGTTAAATCTGAATATGTCCTAACAATGACAACCTGGTTCGTAAGTCCGTTTGGGTGCCTAAGTAGGGCACCGCCACGCCCACCTGGCCGGGTCGTGACAAAAGTGGTATCGGAGCGGTTTGTCCTTGGAGTGTCTACGAGCCGTGTCTCGTAGTCTTGTTTATCGGTGTGTTGTGCACCACATCTATAAACGGAGGCTACGGACATTTAGGATGTTTCCTTTCTTTGGATCTTAGATCGTGCGATAGCCGTGCTATTAAGATGACTCTTTTTCGATCGATTGTTGTATTTTTCGGTGATGCCTCCGAAGAAGGCAACGGGCGCCCCGTGGGCAAGCGGTGCCGAGGAGCACGGAGAGACTAGCCGGGCCCAGAGGGTTACTAGGGCCCGCACCCAGACTATGCCCGATGTTGTGCCCCGGTCAGAGGGTTCTACTATACCACTATCGGAGGGGCCGGGAGCAGCTCCACCATTAGCTCCAGAGGCCCCAGCTCCCCAGCCGGGTACTGAGGACAGGACGCTGAGGGAGGCCGTACAGTTGTTGACGACGATAGTGGCAGGACAAGCTCGCGGACGCGGGCAGAGAGGTAATGATGATGATGACAGGCGTGATAGCCTGAGGGTACGCGACTTCTTGACATGTAGCCCCCCCGAATTTTTTCGGATCTAAGCCCGACGAGGACCCCCATGATTTTATTCGGCAGATGAGACGCGCATTGGGACTGGTCAGGGCTTCAGAGACCGAGTCCGTTGAGTTAGCCTCGCACAGGTTACGGGATATTGCTCTGAATTGGTGGTACGAGGCACAGGAACTGTCCAGGGGTGAGGGTGCTCCCCCAGCTACGTGGGACGAGTTTACGACGCTTCCTCCGCTCACTTTTTACCACCGAGTCGCGACGGGCGAGAGTTGACCGATTTTTGCGTACAAAGCAGAGGGAGGTCGGAGTGTTCGTGAGTATAATTTGGAGTTTGATTCTCGGCCCGATATGCGCCTACTATCGTAGCCGATATGGAGGACGAACGCACCGATATGTGATGGGTCCGGACCGTTACCTCGTCGATAGTTGCATGGCGATGGCGTCGCGGATACGGACATCGCCGGGTTGCGAGCTATGCACAGGGGCATGGAGGATCGGCGTAGGGAAGAGCGATGCCTCAGGTAGGGATTATGATAGGAGGCCGCCCGAGAGGGCCGGATCGGCGGGGTATTCGGAGATTCCCGAGGCGGATGGCCTCGAGCGACGGTCCGCAGGTCCCTTCCACCGTCAGGCTGGTACAGTCCGCCGGCAGACGTTTTGATGACGCAGGTCCGTCTGGGGCCGGCCAGAGTTCCAGAGCTTCGGGTCCTCAGGCGAGTAGAGGTCCCAATCAGACTAGACCACCTATGCCCCAGTGCTCGTATTGTGGGAGATCGCACCCAGGGGAGTGCTACAGGGCGCGCCCGTTTCCCCGCGGCCGCCGTGGCCATATTATGCGAGATTGTCCGTGGGTGGGCGGTTCGGTGGTGCGGCACGGCCCGACGGACCGCCTTTGGTTCGTCATCTACTCCTTCGCCCGCGCCCCTCGGGGGCGAAGTATGCCGGCACACCAACGGGCCGCGGTAGGCCGTGGCGGGGGTCTCGATCTTAGCGGTCCTTCGAACCGCATATATGCTTTGACTAGTCGACAGGACCCAGAGGCACCACCGAACGCGGACCCAGGTATATTATTAATCTTTTCTTGATGAATATGTGTACTGATAGACTTATGTTCCATTATATTACGCGATTTTCTTCTTCTGTGTGTTGGTAAAAGTAAGGTAAAAATCCGAATCAGCAGAATCATTTGAGATAGCCATATATACGGGCAGGAGTCGAATATAGGGAATTTGGATGGCTAAGACGGTAGACCATATAGACAGGAGGTAAACGACCCCTTTAGATCGGAGCGGGACCCGCTATGAGGACTTTCCGAAAAATTTGTTAAGACCCCGATTTGACCTGAAATTACGTGACAAAGGTCGTGTGGGGGAGTGGACGTGCCTATCCCAGCATTAAAACACTAAAATGCTTTAAAGTTTCGAGGTTAAGCGTGCTGGGGCCAGAGCAATTTTGGGATGGGTGACCCCCCTGGGAAGTATGTCAAGAACTTTTCACAAATGTAGATATGGAAACTAAATGAGAACTTGGGGTAACTTAAGTGGAATATGAGTGTGTGGGGTGATTAGAGGTTGAAAAAGGATTACACAGATTAAGACAGACGAGATCGGAGAAAAAGAAGGAAACTTTCATAGGTCCCTGAAGCGTTAGTAAAAGTAGTCTGACTCTGACCGCGATTCTGTACGCTAAATTTCTGCGTCCCTGTTTTCAATAAAGCTCTATCTACTATACTTCTGTACTTCTGAATCTGATCACGTTTCTGTCTAATATGCCTCTGTACGTTCGACTCCGATCACAATTCTGTTCGATATACCTCGATACGTTTGACTCTGATTTTAAATCTGTCCGATAAATCTCTATACGTCTGACTCCGATTATAGATCTGTCTGACATACTTCTATGTGTCTGATTCTGATTACGGATCTGTCCGACATAGTTCAGTACATCTGATTTTGATTATAGGTCAGTCCGATGTGTTTCTGTGCGTTTGGCTCAGATCATGAATCTGTTTGGTATGAGGTATGATTACGTTCCTGTCTGCTACACTTCTGTACTTCTGATCCCGACTAGGTACTCCGAACAACCCTAATATGGTAATATTGGACAAGGATAAGAAGAGTTGGAAAACGAACACCCTTACAAGTACTTTGATCAAAAACAAGTACGGAGCTGGCAAGAGGACCTCCCCGACTTATCATGTTTCCCCACGTGGTTTAACATTCGAGGACGAATGTTCTAAAGGGGGGAGGATGTTATATCCCGTGTTTTTGCACATTCGGAAAATTTGGACACAATTGTGATTTGTAAGAATAAGGCCATGCTTTGACTTTGTGTGTGTGTATGTTGTTACTTATGGAAAATAGCGACACGAGAACATTAGAGATGGCCTGAGGGCAAAATTGGAATTTCGAAAATTAGTTTCGGGAATTACAAAACGAGATTTCTAATGGATTGGGCTCAAAAAAAAAAAAAATGGAGGCCCAAGTCTTGGAGGGTGGCCGGCCATGGTGTTGGCCCAAGCCCATGAAGATTAGTTATGTGATTAATCACATGACCAATTAGTATAAGATAATGATTTTGCATGTTCATCCATAGAAACTTCAAGAGAAAGTGAGAGAAAAAAAAAAAAAAAAAAGAGAGAGAAAGAAGGCCATTCGAGCCGAAACAAAAAGGAAAAAAAAAAAATTTGAGCTTAATCCTTGGTCCAAAAATTCATCTCTTGTTGGATTCCTACTAAGTTCAAGACGCTCTTCAACGTGATATAATTAGTTAAGCGAAAGAACTACGTTGTGGCAAGTGGAACTTTGAAGAAAGAGGTAAGAATTTCATCCCTTTATGTTATGGAAGATACATATATATGTTGTAGTACGTGGGAGTGGAAGAAAAGCATGAAATTTGTGTGTGTGTGTGTGTATGTAAGTGTGTGTATATGTGTGTGTAAGTGAGTAGTTGTATGTTGTGGTATGGTGTAGGAATGGTGAACTACTTGTATTTAGCTTGTTGTGTGACTATTGTAATGTGTGGAAATGAATGAAAATCATGGAATAGTGAGGTGTGTAGTATGAAACCGTGTGGGTGTGTGTGGAGTGGTGCGTGGCCGTGAGCCATGGTGTGGAGAAGAGAAGTGAATTAAATCTTGTTTAGTATGTTAATTGTGTTGTAGAAGTCTTGTGATGAAAATGGAAGGTTAATGGTTCTAGTTGGCATAAGAAAAAAATTGTTGTTAAGTTGTTGTCGGGAAGTATGTGATTATATTATAGTTTATGTATTTATGAAAATAAATTTGTAAGATGCAAGTGGTTGTCGTTGTAAATGAAATTGGAGGATAAAAATATGTTGTGGATGTTTTTGTCGAAGGTTGGAAGTTTGGGAGGCATTATGGCTTGGATGGAAAGTTTGTATATTTTGTATGTTTTGTGAATATTTTGTAGAAATGATATGAAGTGTCTCCGAATTATATTTGAATGGCCTTGAATTAGAGAATGAATATGTAAATGTTGATATTAGTTTGAAAAGTGTGAAGTTGAAGTCGAAGTTGTTGCATTATGTAGAAAGAGGGACTATTCATGTTATAATGTGTTTGGTATTGAATGTTGATGTTATTGGTGTTGTTGATGATGTTGTTGGGTTGTTTGTTGTTATTCTGAGCCGAGTCATATTCTCGGGGCAGCGAATTTATAGGGGAGGTCTCGCCCAAATTTCGTAGACAAGAAAGGGCCAAGAATGAATCTCTAGAGGCATATAACTTATGTTTGGTAACTTTGACCAATTGTAGATTCTGAAGCAAACGGGATTTGAGAATAAGCAAGCATAAGGCGCAATCAAGGTATGTAAAGCTTACCTATTCTTTTTATGGCATGTCCTAGACCTACTAAGCCGAAAACGGAACCTTGGGGATAATCCCGCTCCTAGAGATCCGAGTTTGATTTTAGTTACTATTCATTCAGCGCAATTGAATCAAAATGCTTATCTTTGGATATAAGAATGCGTAAACCTTCGTACCTTTCGTAAATGAATCCAAATTGCTCCGAAACTATTACGGATAACCTTATGGAACCTAACGTTGGAAATTTATGTCCGCCGCCTCGACTCGACTCGAGGTGGGCCCGCAAGTTCCGAGACTTCCTTTATTTGATTTGTTTGGCTCATTTTCGTACAATATGAAAAAGAAGTGTCTGCCTATGATGTTAAGATCCGTTTGAAAGGTCCGATAATGGTATTTGAAAGTTCGTTACTATGAATGATGCTAAAATTTGCTGAAAATGATCTACGATGTGTTTTTGAGAAAAAAATTGATGATTTAAAAGTCCGCGACTTTTGTATGTTAATTCCGAATAACTCGATACTGGTTTCGAGCCCTCCGAAGTTATTACAAATGTATACGAGATCATGTATCCAGTCTTAGAACTTACTTTTGATATGCATATGGTTTCTGCACTACTCCGCTCGTGCCAACTATTATGGTTTCGTTCGCCGGTGCCCGGGCCGATTTTGTGGTCGTGCGCATTACGACATATTCGGCGATTATGATGTATTACGGTTTTAGAGACCTCGCCATAGGGGTACGGTTACCGTTTATGGTGTTATGATGTGATATGGCATCCGATCCGTTCTGATGATTTGATGTGTGTGTGACATTGTGATGTGTTCGGAGTTTGTACGGAGATTTGAAAACTTCTGGAGTATGATGTGTTGTGGCACCAGCGTCAGGGGGTGACCACGTTCCTGAGCCCTATGCACGATTTTTGTTTGCATTTTGCATAATTGCATTCCGCACAAGGTTTGGTCCTTACTTCGTATTTGTTACGCGTATCTTATGACTCCGCAATGATTTGGATTACCGTACCTCCTGCTTTACATACTCAGTACTTCTTTCGTACTGACCCCCTTTCTTCGGGGGCTGCGTTTCATGCCCGGAGGTACAGACGCTCGGTTGGGCGATCCCCCGGTTTAGGCTACACATTCTGTTTTTTTTTAAGTGCTCCCCTCGATCCGGAGCCCACACTTGGTATATATTTGTTTTGCTATGTATATTCTGTACATTTGTGACTGTTTGGGTACGGCGGGGCCCTGTCCCGTCATATGTTCGTATGTTCTTTTTGTCCGTAGAGCCCGTAGTCACATTGTGGGTCATAGGTCCGGTCTCTCGAATGTGATTCTCGTTTTGCGTCCTTAAGCGGCCCGTATGTTACTATGGCCGATATGGCCCATATGTTTATATGTATGTGTGTGTCTGGGCGATGTGCATTCCGCCAGTTTTGATTTTGATCTGATGATTCTGCACGGGCGACCGCTTAGGACAGTATTCGTTTCTATATTTGTATGACATCTGCTATCTGCTATCGGTACGAATAATGTCCGTTAAATCTGAATATGTCCTAACAATGACAATCTGGTTCGTAAGTCCGTTTGGGTGCCTAAGTAGGGCACCAGTCACGGCCCACGGGGCTGGGTCGTGACAATCGGTGCTCCGTCCAGCAGAAGAACCAAATCCCTGAAAAGCATTCTTCTCTATATTTAAATGGCCTGAGGACCCACAAATATCATCAACAAATCCAGACCCATTAGAATGAGGATCCTGGAACCTTGGCCTATTTCCAGCAACCTGAATTTATAATTTATATTTAAGATAATTAGAAATAACTTACCATAGCAAACAAACTAAAATAATTCTGGCGAACACCAGAATAAATGTAAATGTAACAACACGACTAAACCTTAATCTCAACTAAGTGGTATCACCTATATGAATCTTTTACTTCTATTTAGCGGAAGAGAGAATGTCAACTTGAATAATGCAAACATTGGTAAGAATCTAATGCGCCGAAAACCTAAGGGTTCCTCTGCAAGGTTAGTCCACGGAGGATGAGTCGGGTTGCCACATACGGATCGGTACATCTGGAGGTAATGTCGGACATGACCAAACCATCTCAAGTGACATCCTCCGATTTTATCCTCTATGAGTGTTGCTTGCATCTTTTATCGAATGTTGTCATTTTAAATCTTGTCTGATCTTGTATAACGGCACCAAAAACATTATTAGTTTGTCTATAAAAAAGAAACTTCACATGCCGCTCCTCATTTGAGAAATGGAGCATATTTGCTCCATACTAATAAAACTAGTCGTTGTTGTTTCTATTTACACATAAAGAACCATAAAAAGAAGAACAACAATACTAAATGCTATACTTGGTTGGAGCGGGCAGAGAATGGACTGCATAAGGTGCAAAAGATAGGCAAAGAACATTTCCCTTGTTTAGTCAGGAAAATAATAGGAAAGGGAGTGGTACTAGAAGAGGGTATACTACCCCCTCCACATCAATTTTTGCAATATCTCCATAGCTAGACAGAAAGGGGGTTGTCCAACTTTAAAATACTACAAATTGTTCTTTTTCCCTTTTTGAAGATTGAATAAAATGATCAACTGCAATTTACTTCCTCTTTTGGAAAGAAACAAGTTTCATCCCCCCCATACCCTTCATATTCTCCTCTCCTACCTTGAACTAAACATTATGTACAGATTTAGCACTTCTAATATTTGTAGTGTCAGATAACTTGGCAGGGGAAAACCAATTATGTAAGGCTTCTTTTTTCCTTGTTTCGTGCATGTCATCCTTGCGCAGGGGTTTGCTAATGAATAGTTCCAATTTTATTGGATGTCATGGACACGACTTCTATAAGGCTTCTATTGGAAGACGGGAAATAATAGGAGAGAACAAGAAATACGAAAGAATTATCATTAAACTTTTCCAATGTCTAGTCTTGGAAAAGAAGCATTACCTTGATGACATTATACCCTCCTATTCCTAATGCGAACCATAGGAGTTGGTTGGAATCTTCATCTCCTGGGGACTTCTGACGGTTCGGTATCTGGAGTTCATGAAAATGATCACTTTAATGGCAAAACAAAGTTTATTACACAGAAGATGCAAAATCATGAATAGATAATACTTACCTAGTGGAACCTGGAATATCCGGATAACTAGAAGGGCTCGTTTTGGTAGGATATTTAAGAATAGTACTGAATAGTGTGTATTAGTTAAATTTGATTATTAAAATGAACACTTAATTTTGCATCTTTCATTTCCTTTCACCCTCAGAACTATCACTACTCTCCCAGTAAGAAAAAATTTATGACCTAGAAATTTCTATTGGCTGCATCAAAAGATCAATAAGATACTTACTTGAACTAATTCATCAGTGGCCATTGCGCAAGCAGGGAGATGATCGGCAGAAAGAACACGAACGCTAGGCCCAGTCTCACTCCACAATCTCAGAATAACATCGCCTTTTCTTCACAAAAGGCATCCCACCAAATTGTTTGCAACAATGAGACATGTAGTGACTACAATTTCCTCGCAATTCTCATCTGCTGCTCCACCCAAGTCTTCCTCAACAATCCTGCCATGGACCTTCAAAAGAGCATTTTGGGCAGCATAATGTGGCTCCATGCCCTCATTTTCTTCCCTTGTCACTTGATTCTTATTGCATAGTCACTATTGGTTCTTCCAGCCAGCTTTTTAGAAGAACTAGAGATTATTATCATTCTCTCATCTGAACCAGGAATAGAGTCAGCAACTGTGATTTTTGCCTGTGTTTCCATTCTTAGGGATTAATTATGTTACCACCTTTTCCAATTACATTACCAATTTTTTTGATTGACAAAGTATATGATAGACAGTATCTGAAGCTTGAGCATTTTCAGAAGATGGTTCATGGTTAGGGCGATTCCAATTAGCTTTTTTAGTGGCACCCTTTTTCTTGAATTGGGGGTTTGAGAGTTTCTTAACAAAACTTCTTTATTCCGATCCATGACTAGATGGATCGATAAATGGTACAACTAAATGAACCTTCTGTTCCCCTCTTCTAAAAGAACCTTTTATTTCCCTCTTTTAATTTTTTCCTAATAATTAGAGAGAAGCACTCACTCTTACTAGGTCTGGACCTGAAAATGGAATCAAAGAGTAAGTGCATCACATACAAACATAAACTAGAATAATCACGTATTAGGTATGCCCTTATATCCTCCCAAAAGAAAGGAATGTTAAGTTATGAAATTATCCCCTGTTCATACAGAGCAACCCCCCCCCCCTCCCCACCCCAAATTAAAAAAAAAAAAAAGGCAAGGCAGAGGAAAAGAGGGGGGTTCTAAGTTTCAATGCCAGGCACTTTGGGAAGGCAACAATTCAGAATAGTAGATTACGAAAAGTAATATATATACTCTTCTTTGTTGTAGACCAGTTTCAGAGAAGTTATAATTCAGAACCAGTTTGCTGCATTCTTGGCATGAAGTATCATTGAATAATGCACCTCAGAACATGTATATATTGCGGTTCATGCCCTGAGGAAAGAATAAGCAATTAAGCATGCCTTCTTAAAGAACACAATACTGACTTTTCTTTTTCCTTTCTTTCAAGCAAGGTAGGGAGGGCAATAATACGCTTCTTCAAAACGTAAATCAGTCTCATCACTCCCTATGAATAGGGAATCAAAGCAACCTAGGCTACAGATCACTATCAATCAGATCATACTTCAGGAACAAGGGAAGAATGTAAAAACAGATAGCAATACTCCTTTATCCCTAAAAAACAGGGTGCGGAGTATGATTGTCAACATCATTTACTTTTTGTGAATCCAGACATTGATTTGTCAACCATTTTAAAATAAAATTTACATAGTTACAAATTACTAAATAGAATTTTGTATTTAAACATAGTTTATAAAAGAGGAGAGCTTGACTCACCGAATTCCAAGAGATGCATTTTTGAAGGACGGAGGAAGTGTAAAACAATACTGTAGACCAATTTCCAATTTAAACCAAACTTCATTGTTGAAGAGAGCTTTACCTTTGAAAGAGGAAAGTCTGCCTCATAAATTTTGTGAATCCCCGGTGTCCATGGACCGTGACGAGTACCCGATCACTGCTGACCAAGCACCCCTAAACTCATCCTAGTTTTATAGCTGTAATACGTCTTCTCTCTCTTTGCCAAGCCGGTCTACCTTATCTCTCACAATCATTTGGAGTTTCCAATCGTGAGTTTCACACGCTTCTAATTTCCCTCTAGCTATTCTATTCCCTCATTCTTCTCTTATGTCCGAATTTGTAGGACTCTTAATACACTTCCTAGGGGGTCACCCATCCTAGTATTACTCTCACCCCAGCACGCTTAACTTTGAAGTGCTGATGGGATCCGGTGCGTTAGTTATCAGGACCCAACCCGAGGGGCCGTGACTAGTGCCTGAGTTGGACACTCGTATACGAACCTGTTAGAGATAATCAGACTGATACTAAGGACAGTATAGGAATCTGTAAAAGCATACAGTGGACTCAAATGTCATATATCATAATGGACCTGTCTCCTGAGGAGTAACGGTTAACCATACATAACAAAATACGCAAGCCGACAAGGCTGCCACTATACATGGAAATATTCAAAACGAACTACATCTGTATAACTGACTAAACCATATATTTATAACCCACACATGTCTACAGACCTCTAAGAGTATGACAAAGTTTATGTAAAAAGATCTGTACCAAAACAGTTCAAGCTCCGGGACAATGGAGCTCTCTAAGTAGCTAGGCAGAAATCCTAAGCCGGAGGATAACCAAGCTGAGCGTCTGTGCCTGCGGGCATGAAACGCAGCCCCCAAAGAAAGGGGGTCAGTACGAATAGTGTATTGAGTATGTAAGGCATGAAATCAACATATACATAAAATCCTGGAAAACATTTGAGACATGTCAATGAATGGGCAAAATAAATGCATCAGTACAGCTATATCAAAGAAACGCATGTATCCATAGAAATATCCCAACATAGGCCACAGTGTCACCCCCTGTCAACTGTGCCATACATATATAAATCACAACAAGGGCCACAGCGTCACCTCCTGTTAACTGTGCCATACATATACACATCACAAACAAGGCCACAACGTCACCCCCTGTCAAGTGTGCCATACATATACACATCACAAACAAGGCCACAGCGTCACCCCCTGTCAACTGTGCCTTATATATAATGAAGAATGAAAATGAGTGCAGTGCATAATCAAAATGAAATAATAGAACTCTGTAATGTCACAAAATAGCCCTATACATATATTATACTCATGGCGTGCATAGGAGTTCAAATAAAAACTATCGCTTTATCCCACCTTGAAGGAACAATTTATAAGGTGAGATCAACAACAATGAAATAAATCGAGAAAATCATGAAATAGCTTAACATTTTCACATCATCGTTGAAATCATATTTGAGACCTTTAAGCATAAAATCATCCTCAATGTAATCCTCATAAAAAAATTCTCATTTTTAACATCATAAGAAATTTTAAGAGTCATAACTTCTAGCTTTTGAAATCAAGGAGGTTATGGAAACACTTATGGAATCATACCATAGGAATCATGCCTTTAAAAGAAAGGGACGAGCCTTAACATACCTTTCCGGTCGCCTTAACTCTAACTACTGCACGCTTGTCTTTCCAAACTCGTCAATCTATATTTAAGAAAATTAATGCTACTGTTAGGACCGTTATCATACACTTACCTTAAGCCCTTAAATTAATCCCTTTTTAAATTTCGCAAAATTCGGCAAATCTTCCCCCGTTTATATGCCTGCAAAATTTCGAAATTACAATTCAAAAGAACCAACAATAAAAATAACAAGACCAACATCAACCATGTTATTCTCAATACCAAATACTCCATAAAACCTCCCATATAATATTTATCTACATCTCTACCAATAGTATTATTATACAACTATTTAACGGTTCCATCTCTATAAATAAACCAAAATTAACATTAATAATAAGAGATTCATACCTTAATCCTGATAATATCGCTATATCTTCACTTTTTTCACCTTAAACTTGAACCACACGCATCGCTATACGATTCTATACTCGCAATTATACGTTGCCTGGACCGAAATTCGAGAATTATAGCTGATTTAGGCTTGAAATTTGGGTTTGGGAGTTGGGGAGCTTTCTAGAGAAATTTGGAATAATTTGGAAGAGGTTGGGCTGAAAAAGAGGGGGCAAGCCCCTTTTATATTGGTTCAAATTCGGGTCGGGTACTGTAGCAGTACTGTAGCAGGTCAGTTACTGTAGTAGTACTGTAGCACGCGTTTATGTTCTGTCAACCGAACTTGTAATATCCATAATTCTCTACTCCGACGTCCTTTCAATGAGCAGTTTATTGTGTTGGAAATTAGACTCGACGAACTTCATTTTAGGCTTTTGAAACACCTTAAAACACTTGATATGCTAAGAGATATTCTGCCCTCAAGTTGGACCAAAATTTTGACACGAAACTTTACCCATCCTTTCTCCAAGTCATATTACTCCATTTCTTCCGCTCATTTTCTTATAAAACTTTCCGGTATACCTTATATACATCCTTTACTCCTTAAATATACTTAATAATGCTTGCTCCTTATATTCCAAAGTGGTTTTACTTATCCATAACTTAACGTACTTATGTTTCAAATTTGATAAGTGCTTCTTCGAAGATACGGGGTGTAACATTAGTGCTGGTATAATCGCATCCACCCTGCTGCGTGACCTTTATCGCATGACCTAGAACAAGTTGAAGTTCTAACGGATCCCATTAAAATTCCTGTAATGCATCTCCCTCCGGGTTGGAAAGATCCTTTACTTTCCTGACCGAACAAAAGCTAGTTTAGCCTTCGGAACTCTCAATAATAACCATCGATCAACACACGACTGTCTTCCATTCCTAAATTTAAGATTCCTAGTAGGGGCCAAAACATCTTAGTCGCAGTTATCCATAAGTACTTTGGTTATCGGTTCCTTTAAAACTCCCATTTGTCACCTATTAATGATATCCTGCAATAATTGTACACATATAAGAAATTTCAATAAAGGCCAAACCCATCGACGGACACCTGTGATCGTCCACTTCTTTCACTTGAGCACCTAAAGCGTCCCTTGTTCCATTTAGACACTTCAATTGGGGCTAGACTGTGTCATTTAAACACTTTTTGTTGACCTGGCAATTTGGGTGAATTGCACAGCAAATAGGCGCGTGAAGACCTAAAAAAATGCATTTTTTTAATTTTCTTCTTCCTTTTCTCTTTCTTTTCTTCTTCCTTTACTCTTTCTTTTACATCAAAAAACAAAAAAAAAATCATTAGGAAATTACAGAAAAATCTATCAGTGTTGGTCTTGTCTAGTCCACTGCACGAGTTTTGGTTCAACAATTTTAAACCATTGGTGTTTCTTTGAAACTCGACTGGGTGATTGAAAATCTGAAAAAATCTGAACTTGAAGATAAATTATTATCAGCATTGAAAAATATGATTGGAAGTTGATGAGATGGAGTTTCTTGGATCTGGGTTTAAACTTCGAGTAACAATTATTTGGAGCTGAAAACCGTGATCGTTCCTTAATTTGAGCGAAAATTTGAAAGACATTGTTGGAGTCTAAGCTTGAGTTTGAAATTTTGGTTTGGCTTCGATTCTCGCATTTTGGGTTTGTTTGTTGATGTTAGCCGATTCGATGTTTGTAAGCTCGAAATTTTTCAATCACAAACTTCTGAAAATATGAAAGCTACATCGGGTTTGAAGCATTTGTCGGGCAAAAAATTAAATCCGCCATTGTTGGCCGACGGAGCTTCGACTTGAGTATTAGTTTTGGAGTTCTATTGCTTGTCGAATCTGAAAATAAAGTGGAGTTGTGTTTGAACTAACTCGATGCTAAAACCACCTGAAATATTGCTAAAGTTGAACTTGAAAACTCATAGGACTCTATCAAGCTCATAAAGCTTGAAGGTGAAATTTCAAATATTTCGATCATAAATTTTCCCCGCAATAGCCATTCATCCGGGTTTTCGTATTTTCTGGAATTGCTTGCTTGATAAATTAATCATCGTTGAAAATGAAATGAATCAGCAAGGAAAAAAAGATACGGAGGAAGAAGTAGGTTGGGGGAATGGCGGGAGGACGGAGGGAGTTAGATGGGAGGGTGAAAATAGTTTTTTTTTTTTTTTGCTCCTTTTTTTAATTTACTAATTAGTTTTAAAGTTTTGATTAAAAAAAAGTAAATAGTTTTAAAATAATTTTTCTACTCATATTTTATTCTTTAATAATTATTTTTAGTATATATGCCACGTGTCTTCATTTAATTCGCTGTTTTGACACGTTATCGGCGAGTGTATTACACTCACTCTATAAATTTGACTGATAGTACAAAAAGTGTCTCAGTGGAACAGGAAGTGTCAACCTGAAGTGTCTAAATGGAACAAGGGGCACTTTAGGTGCTCAAGTGAAAGAAGTGGACGACCACAAGTGTCTGTCGATGGGTTTGGCCTTCAATAAAAGACCCATATACCTGTAGCCGGCCTGTCCTGCTCTTGGTCTCGAGGGTTGTAAAATGAAGTATTCTCCTCAGCGTCCTCTCGCCATCTACTAGTCTGGCCCTCCTCATCTCCCCCATCCTATCTGAGGGATACGGATATCTCCGGTACCTCGCCATCGACTCGCCAAGATAAAGGGCTAGAATAATCGCAAGAACACCCGCTGCGCGTGCGCTGCCCGACGTAGTGCTCTACCACAGGAGCAGCTGGAGGGGTCAACTCTGGTACAACCTCGGGAACCTCCTCCACCAAGAAATCAGACAACCTCGGACGGTCCGTGTCATAACTATCTTCGAGGGATCCTCCTCCATGGCCGAAACTCGGGGAAATCGTCGCAGTCCTCGCAGGATCCGTTTCGAGGGAATAGCTAAGGCTCCTCCTGCTCGATCCCGGAATCTATGGTCCTGAATCCACTCTGGGGGCCTTCTTGGTACCCCCACTGTCTGAGGCCGATCTCTTCATCTCTACCAATCTGTGCTTACCTACAGAAAAAGAGGGTAAGAAGCGATCTTTCCTAGACGCTGGCTTTATCGTATGATCTAAGATAGAAAGAAAAGGTCATTGATTCCTAAATGCCCTGCAGCCTCCTGTTTATAAGTGTGGCCGGCTTCACACTCATAAACTCGTAGTTGCCATATGCTGAATAACCTGGTGGCCCATTTCTAACTCATATCTGAGCGATAAAGATCTGCTGCAAAATTTATGCAATAAACTCTGTCTCGAAAAACTCATAATTTATACACGTGGATATGTATATATAGGAATACGTGCAACGGATGACAACACAGTCCGACATGGCCACTATATGCGCTGTACGGAAAATAGGAGACCACAAAGCTACATGATATTCCCACTATATACAACTATCTACAGACCTCTATGGAGTCTAACTGTAGAAAGACAGGACAAGGCCCTATCATTCCCACATCTGTACACATCATAAATAGCATACCAAAAGCTGCAGCTCCGAATCATAAATAGCATAAACGTCACAACATAGGCCAGAGCTACAGCTTTTGGTATGCGAGCTATTGCACAGGAGCTGGGTTTACCCTGTACGCACCCGGGGTAGCGGCTACGGGTTCCCATGTGATAAAAAAAATCTTATAGATGTTTTTCTGTAATGAAACTCCGTGTACAAGTAGTATATCAAAAGCTAGAGAACCTACACAAAATATAGTAGTACTCTACAAAAAAAAAAAATGTCCTAATCTGTGCAAAATCATATTCAATTCCTTTGAATGCACTTATGTTCCTTTCCTTCCAAAGCACCCATATAAGTACCATTAGAGCAGGCATTGTCCATCATACTCAAAAAAACTTCAGGGACATTCAATTTTTATCAAGAAATTAAGTTCAACCCTAAGGCAAAAAATGAAAGATGCCAATACTAGGTTCCTAGCAGCTCAGATGCCATTCAAAATACTATATTTCAGCCTAATGAGTACTTCACGCCCATTACTCTGACATGTTGCCATGCACATTTACAATATATCGAGAAACTATATTTACCAAATAAACAATGATAATGATGCTAACCAAAATTACTTGTTTGATCAGCTCATTGAGCTCCTACGATTTTGTATAAATAGACTCAGGAAAATGGGTTTTTGAGGGAGCCAAGAGGATGAAGTGTCAGATGCTTACCATTTCAGATAGAACATAGGTGAGAGACCCATCAGAAAAAGAGCGAGTTAAAGCGAAAACGGTTACTACTTATTGAAGCTAAAGGAACAGGAGTAGGGATTTGGGCTGGGCATGATGGAAGTGGATCATCCATATTTCTTTCAGCAGGCTTTCAGTAAACTAATTTGGGCCTAGACTCCCGTAGTTATTGGGCCACTGAGAACCAACCCTATTTCACAAGGTAAAAAATCATTTTTTGGTGCGGATTGTCCTTCAAAAGCATTGGTCTCTAATTTTTTCCCCTCAAATTACTGGTCTTTAATTTTTGTCCTTCACCTAATACCATGAGGTTTGCGGTTCGAATCCCAACTCAGTTTTAAAAAAAAAAAAAATCGCAAGGCAGAGTTTCATTGCAAATTAGGCCTATTTGGGCAAAAGTTAGGGCTTAAGGCAGAGTTTGCCTTATGCCTGAAGGCAAAACTCTGTCTTAAGTAGAATTTGCAGTCAAACTCTGCCTTCAGGTAAAGTTTAAAACTCTGCCTTGCAAATCCAAACTCTACCTTGCTATTTTTTTTTATTTTTAATTTTTGACTATGCGGGGGTTCGAACCCAGAACCAAGGGGTTTTTAGCGAAGGGTAAAAATTAAAGACCACCAATTTGAGAGACAAAAATTAAAGACCACCCCAGAATAAGGGCAATCGTGCAAATTGCGTGTAAAAAATTGATGGGCTCATCACTAATTTATCTGTATGCAATTTATACGTCTGTCCGTTAAAGTAACTTCAAAAATATGGTATCTGAATTTCAGACATTTCTGTCCGAGGTTCAATCATGCATCATGACTAGCTTCATTCATAAGTTTCTTTTAAAAAATAAAAATAGAGTTATATTTTTATAGCCACAGTGATAAAGTCTGCCGCAACTTGATTAGCTTATCCGCAACTTGATTAGCTTCAGAAGTTGATTGAACTCTTTCGCATTTACTTCTGTTGGGTGTGCGAACAAAGTACCACATTGATAAATTAAAAAAAAGGAGCTATTTATAAGAGTTGGATACTCTTAATGATGTGAGGCCTGGGAAAACCGCGCGGCTTCGCCCAAAGCGACAATATCACATCATGTTAAGAGTATCTTTGGACCGTTTTAGCCCAACAATCGGGGTGAGCCAATGGTTTGGCGATGATGAGTATGGAAGATGGCGGAGTGTGGCGTGGGGCCGGCTAGTGCCTTTGCCCGTTTATGGGGCCGGCTTACGACCTTTACCCGTAGCTCGCACTATTCATAGCCTTTGTGCCGGGACCGTAAATACCGACAACGATTGCGGGTGGCACACAAACATGTTGAATCTTCCACCCGTGAGGATAATGAGCCACGTGGAACTTAGTTCGGAGGGAGGGTCAGCGTGCGAACAAAGTGCATCACATCGATACCGAAAAGAAAAGGGAGCTATTTATAGCGAGTTGGATACTTTAATGATGTGAGGCCTTTTGGGGAAAATCGTGCGGTCTTGGCCCAAAACGGACAATATCACATCATGTTAAGAGTATCTTTGAACCGTTTAGCCCAGCAACTTCCACTCTCAATCTCAAATATCTTAGGACAATTCAACACGACAAAATACTAGCAGTTGTGTATTTGTTAACGCATGTTCCATAATTAGATTTGATTAAATTTGTTTGAAAGATTCACATAATTATTCCATCTTTTGGTTCAATTCATTCCTTGTCTTTCAAATGCTCAATGTTAATGCCGTAAGGAACAATCAATTGGAGGAAATTCTTTCGGTTTTCTTATAAGAAATTGAAATTTAAATTTTGCCAAACTGTGAAAATTTATACTTTTGCAATTTATAACATTTTCATAAATTTCACGGATAGAAAACTAATTTCTACATAGTTTTGACACATTTTCAGAGCATAAAAGATAACCTACTACTTCGATTGATCTAATGATATATTCTTATATTTTTGCCTTTCTTCATTGGCTTCCAACATTACGTCAATGGTTTAAAAAAAGAAATAATTCTTCTGATATGTATAGTCGTAATTGTACATATACTCTCTCATAGATGGCAAAAAGGTGATCCAAAGGGAAAAATAAGAAACAAAGTAAAAAAAAAAATAACCTACTGATCAACAAATTGATCACGCCTGACAATGAAGCCCTAATTCCATTTTACATTCACCAACGGCGTCTATCAAGTGATGAAAAGCTTCGCTCCGTTTGGTTTCCTTGGTAATAGCATGATCAGTTGCAAACGGAGCAAAGCCTAAAGTAAGCTCCAATTCAATTTCGCCTGAATCTTCAGCTTCAGCCATTTCTACTGGGTGCAAACTCTCAATCTCCCTGCTATCACATTCCACAGTATTCTGATGACTCAACGAAGACTCATGACTCATTGATCCATTAACTTTCTCATGAATATGGGCGGATTCATCAGTACCCGACCCGGAACAAACCAGGTTAGCTTTCGTCATCGCTTTTTTTGTTTCCTTTGTCTTGGCAGCTGAGCGCTTGAATCGACATCGGGTCCTGACCCGGTGAAGATCGCTAGACTTGGTAGAGTTATCATCTTTGTTGATGTGTCTAATGTCGTAAGGCAATTTTAAAGGAGGACCGTTGTTGTTTACTGCAACTTCAGATGCTATGGGAGTAATTGGTGCTCCTTTTAGTACTGCCTCCACTGCATTTTGACAAAGCTGCCAATTCCCTGACCATAACAATCCTACAGATCCATATATCGGGTTCACTATCCTGCCACAGGCCTCATATAACAGTGACCTAAATATTCCTGCATACAGATAAAAACGAAAACATTAGTAAAGATTAAACTATACACGTGCATGGACTTGAACATAATTACTACCTCTTTCCCAATTTATGCAATATTTTTTGCTTTCCAAAATTCACATTATATGAACTTGACTAACATTTTAAGATGTATTTTTTCACCAAATTAATATGAGAAAAGTTTCAACTTATAATACTGTTGAGATGGTTTTCAATAAATTTTAATTTAAAAATAGTAAATTAATCTAATCTAATTTAAATTTAAAATTTAGTCAAATCATATGACCGTGAGCCAATTTCTTAAAATTTACAAAACTAAAGATTTGCATACGATAGACCGGGCCGGCGGTCTACGCATACAAGCCTATACTTTACTCTCGAAAAACGAAAAGTATTTAAATTAAAACGGAGGATTGATAATTTAATTAGAGTCGAATATTTACCGGGACGGAGGTGATCAGGACCAGCGTTGATAAGATTCATAAGGCCAGCACGGCCGTAAAACTTTGCAAGGAAAACAGTGGCGTTGGACTGAGACTCAGGGGTTTTAATCCATTGAAGACAAGGTCTGATACTACAACTTTCGCTGCAGCCTTTTCGAAGAACTCTGCAACCATTGCAACTCATACGCATTTTCACTAGTTTGGCTAATATTGAGAAGGATGGAGAAAAGGGGAAATTATTTATGAGTTAAAATGAGAAGATGCATGAGACTTTTATATATGAGTCGCTGGGTTTTAACTATTATGTGGGATTATTACTGGAGGCGCAGTGGTTTGTCTCAAAAAGGAAGAATAGCAGTATGTTTTCATTGAAAACCAAGGTTTTCCACATTCTTGGAATAGGGGGATGCACCACTACTTTATTGTATTAAAATATCATCTACTAAGTCATAAAATAATACAGTTGCAATGTCATAACACACTCTCGTTCCAGCTGCGTGCTTTTCACACCCCAATCACTACATCCTACCTGACAATCTTATTGGTAGGTCATTAACATGGTCTAAGTAAAAAAAATGTAAAGTACTACCTCACAATCTTTGTTACTAGAGAAAAGAACATAAATGATGCCTTAACTATGAGAGTAGGTTCAAAATAGTCCTTTAACTATACACTTAACGGTTTTGGTCTTTTAAGTTTGCCATAAGTTAACAAAAAAAGTCCCTTAATTATGAGGGTTGGTTAAAAATAGTCCCTTAAGTATGCATTTAACGGTTTTGTTCCTTAAGTTCACCAAAAGTTAACAGTTTTAGTCTCCGACAAATTATTCATCGAACTCTGTTTGTTAGATTTGACTAACACTGTAAAAAAAGAAAAAAATTAGCGAAAACTCACATCTAGAGGTACACATTATTAAAGAAACGGTCAAATACCTTGGGACAAAATTGACGGACGTCAGTCGGTTATAGAAAAAAACCTACAGACTTGATAATGTCGAGGGAAAATGGTGTCAAACACAAGACCGACGGACTTATCGATTAAACCGAGAGAATCCATCGCTAAATAAAATACACTAGACTTTAGAAATAAATTAGAAATAGTAAAACTAAAAAAGTTGTCACTACCAAAAACAAGCGAAAAAAAACGATGGACGGAAATCGATGGATAAAATCGAGGACACTATTTTTTAATCTTTTTTAATTTTTTTATTGTTTTTTTACGAAAACCAACTAATTCCATCGGTTATTTTTGAGGAAAAATGCGCGGAAACTATTTAAAAAAAAGAATCACTACACTGGAAGTATTTATTTTTCTCGAGTTTTCAGTAAAAACGAATCTAGCGTATTTTACTTAGCGAATGGACTCCCTCGATTTTAATCGGTCGGGTCGAGGTCTTTGTTCCGAGACACTATTTTCTGACATTATCAAGTCTGTAGGTTTTTCCTCAATTTTTTCCTATAACCGACTAACGTCCGTCGGTTTTGTCCCGAGTTATTGACCGATCTAGAGTTCTCGCTAATTTTTTTCCTTTTTTTATAGTTCTCGTCAAATCTAACAAATAGAGTTCGATGAATATTTTGTCGAGACTAAAATTATTAACTTTTGGCGAACTTAAAGGACCAAAACTGCTAAGTGCATACTTAAGGGACTATTTTTAACCAACTCTCATAGTTAAAGGACTGTTTTTGTTAATTTGTGGCAAATTTAAAGGACCAAAACCGTTAAATACATAGTTAAGGGACTATTTTGAACTTACTATCATAGTTAAGGGACCATTTTTGTCCTTTTCTCTTTGTTTCTACAAATGGACCAAAAGCAGCTGCTTTTAACAACAAAACGGAGAAGGGCATCAGATTCTGAAAAGAATAGACAGGTGGGGATGAAATAGGAAGCATTGGGGGTTGGTTCCATGCAAGTAAGAACAAAAATATTGGAGGATGAAGCGCGTGGGTAGCACGTGAAACTGTCAGAGTTTGGTCGAATCGCCACATATCCTGGAGAAATATGGGCCCACACGAGCACCATTTTAGTGGCCCCACGTTAAAGCGCTCCCGGTTTACGGGAAAGGTCGTATCCCACAATGAAAACCGCTTATGGGGGGTAGCAAAACCGGTAATTAAATTGCGGTTTTGGGTTTCGGTCTGTGGGCGCAACCCGTGGGCCACCGGTTTACTCGGAATCGAGTTTCTCATGTTTATCCCATAAGATAGGAATAAGTGTACATTTCAAAGAGATCCATTTTCTGCATCTATTGGCAGAGAACTTCTCATACTGATCTACTATATACTAAAATACACTCGGAAAAAATCTACTCCCTACGTCCCAATTTAGTGTACACTTTTAGCTTTTAGAAAATCAAATGAATTGTTTTTTATTCGTTATATTTTCACTTTTAAATATTTTAAATTATTAATTACGGTTATATATAGTAATTTTTACGTAGTTCTTACATATGTAATTTTATTTTAAAAATTTATATTTAAACATACATTCAAAATTAAAAAATTTAAATCTAATAAACAATTGAAAGGCGTCGCAATTGGGACATTGGTAGTACTAGAAAGCGCATATTATAATTCTAACAGGAAGTACAATTATGCATGCCATTCACGCGCCTCTTTTTAATAGCAGGTAGAATTAGGAGAAATATCACTTTGTGGTTCAATGAAACCATAAGTTCGATACATGCATATTTGCAAGTTAAACAAAGATTAAAAGAGAAAAATGTATTATAATATTAATAATTGAAAAAGTAAAATACTCATTTGAAGAATTTAATCAGGATAGAAGGGAAATAATGTCAATTACTACTAATGCTTGAGAGGGAATTTGATGTTTTAAACAAAGTTAGAGAAGAAAATAATTTTCACCTTTTGTCTTTCAACAATTCACCATTTTGATATAAAGAAAAGATAGCCGTCTCAACTCATGATTTGTGCGTCTTCAAGGAAATAAGCATGATCGAGAAATCACATTTAATTTACAGGGGGCCAGCATTGCCTACTGTACCGTCTCATTTTTTATTTTATTTTTTCTTTTACAGTAATGTTAAGAAATGAGGAAAATAATAATTTGGGCGTGAAATCCCGAGGAAAGAAGCAAGTGATGAAACCTTAATTAGCAATGTGATTAAATATATAGCAGTAATAATAGTAGTGGTAATATTTTAAAGAGTGGGCGGTCGCTTAGAATTTGGAGAAGAAGACTTCCTAGCTCCATCACATGCAATTCTCTATTTCCCTTCTCGACTTGGATTGACTGAAATATTTGGCTTTAACTTTGAAAACATGATGCTGCAACAAGTTTTTGACCAGCGGGGCCTACCAAAGGTCCGACTAGTTCTGCCTATTTTTTACTTCTTTTTCATATTAACATAATATAATCATGCTTCAATCCAAAATACTAAGTTTTTACTCACATTGCTAGATACATGATTAAGCAACCTCAACTTCTTGCTCAGAATAGTAATAGTCCTGTAAGGGGTCGTTTGATACACGGTATTAGCTGGGATATCCCAACACTAACTATAGAATTAATTTTGTACCATGTTTGGTAGAAGGTATAGATTTATTCTACTTGTACCAAATAAAGTATAAAGCACATCCCAAACTTAAAGATGGGATATCCCATCTTATCCCATTAATCTCCGATATTTTTATCCCATCTCCTGATAGATAAATATGTCCCAAGAGATGGGATAAATTAGACCCAGGATTATAATCCTGGGATAATTTTGTCTACGTACCAAACGACCCCTAAATATTTAGTCGCAATTGATATTTATGTTAAATTATACTAAACTATCATAGTTAAATAGTTTACTATATCATACTAATTTAATATAACTAAATGTTAATGAGATAGAAATCTGTACTAATTAGTCATAATTAAGGAATATAGATTTATGTACAAATACTATACTATAATGCATCTATTAGTTTGAATATAAATAAAGGAGGTGGCCGTACGACAGGTTTGTACCCAATAGTTCTGCCTAATTGGCAATTTCTTGGTTGCATACCCTCTCTTTAAAGCCACTTGCAATATATGATATGGTCAAAAAGCTCATCTTCCCTTGTGGTTTTTGTAAACTTCTCATTAGAGTCAATTTAATGAAGGTGCCAACTAGATTTAGTGGTCCACGTTGCTTGTTTAGGAAATTGATGACTATAATTAGTTTATGCGTACACCAATCACCAACTTGGTCGGTTCCACTTGTAATGCACCTGTACAACATGGGTGGCAAAGTTTTTTTTCCCCCCTTAAAATAACATATTTGTGCTAATGTTATTTAGCCACACTATATTATATAATCTGAAAAGACATCAAGTGAAATGGAAAATTTTCTTTCTATCCTTAATTAGTTGTTAAGAATTCTTGTACATGTACCCTTTCCTACTTATAGCACAATTAGTTTATGCATATGCCAATCACCAACTTGGTCGGCTGTCTCACCACTTGTAATTTGCATTGCACCTGTACAACATGGGTGGAAAAGTTTTTTTTTTTTTTTTTTTTTGCCTTTTCCAAAATCACATATCTGTGCTAATGTAATTTAGCCTCACTATCTTATATAATCTGAAAAGACATCAAGTGAAATGGTAAATTTTCTTTCTATCCTTAATTAGTTGTTAAGAATTCTTGTGCACGTACTTTTTCTAGAAATCGATGTGAATTTAGTGTGAATACACACACATCATAAATTGCTTATTGCTCAGATATGTTTAATAATTCTAGTCAAAATTAACTGATACTGTTTCTCCTGAAATTAGGTAATAAGTTAAATTTGTAAGTGAAGTATAGGATATGTGGACAAACTTTGATCTATTTTGATTTTTAGGTGAATATATATAAGGATTTGTGTATAATGACTTATATATAAATATATGTGTTAATAACTTGGATGAATATGTTAATATTACGGATTTGAGCTAAATATATACGTATATTGCGGTACCATATCGTATTGGTTGAATCAAGTCAAAGAACACTACAATCAGGACCAAAATTATATATATAGAGAGAGAAAGAGAGCTTCAATATAAATTCTATTACAATGTTTTAGATCTGAAAATCTAACCCTTAAAAGTAGGGAAGTGTCTCCTATTTATAGTTTTAACCTACGTTCCATACCTCATAAAGCCCTTTTAGAATAAGGGAAGCCCTAATGAGATAAGGTTGGGTTGTACGGTACGACACCGTCTGTACGACGTTAAAGATTAAACGGCTTCGCACATTAGCAAGTGAATAAGCCGATCAATCGGACTAACGCCCACGATCAACTCGGCCATGGAGGGTCCTGGACTAACCGCCATGATTAACTCGATCATGCTGGAACCGACCTGGCCGCGATGAGTAGTTGCCCGGATAACCGGACCTTATGGTTTTCCTCCGACTTCTTCTGATCAACCACTACTAATGCAATACCCCCGGTCCGAGCGCTCGTGCTTGTTTCTTCCTTTTCATGGTCCCTGGTCTCCCGGCAACATTAATCCAACACCGTTAAAAGATCAGCTACCAGTTTCAAAAAACTAACACCAGAGATGAGAATACGTTTTTAAAAAACCCCCCAA